>NC_063362.1:21781153-21815815 GCF_021869965.1 Rhincodon typus | reverse complement strand
GGGCCTAGACCCTTCTTCAGAAATTTCTGAAGAAGGGTCTAGGCCTGAAACGTCAGCCTTCCTGCTCCTCTGATGCTGTTTGGCCTGCTGTGTTCATCCAGCTCTGCACCTTGTTATCTCTGTATCTATAGGATACTTGTTGGAGTGTCTAGCTATTTGTAATTTTATGTATGCTGATTCCATTATTTATGATGAAGCGATGCTAATCTACTAATATTGAGGCTTTACCTTCAACATAAACAAACTCCGTCTTCAACAGTTAAGACTTAAAATAGTTCAAGACTCCCTCTTGGCGTTGAACCTTTATACTCCAGCATATAGATAGATAGATACATGCTAACAGTTTCGAAGGAAGGTTCAAGAGCAATGAAATGGTTTTTCAAAGCATAGATTTTGCCATATCCTACATTTCTCTCTTTCAAAATCTAGACGTCTCCTTTTGCCACATCCCTACTCCACCACCACCGAGCCATGTCAATTAAAGTGATAACATGTTGGGAGCCATTGAAATAACAATGTAACAGAATACACCTAATCATACTGGTTTATTGGAAACTACTGAAGGAATTCTCTGTGAAAGTTTCAATTAAGAATGCAATTCTGTTTTTTTTCATATAATATGTTAAATTATTACCTTGTTTCTATCAATGGCTTCAACCAAAATGTTCCAAAATATATTTGGTGTAGAACCTAGTTCTCAACATAAGGCCTCCAAACCGGTAAGTCCAAAAAGACCAGATCCCAGATGATGGTCTGGGCAAAAATTGAGAAATTAGTAGAATTCTCATTGCAATTAGTTCCGAACATCTTTCAGATTGAATAGGACCTTCAAATCATAGCCTCAAACAACCTTAACACTATATAATGCTGATGTGGGGGTGTGTTGGCTACAGGAATATTTTCAATGCTCTGTGTAAAACTGTTTACTATTTAATAGGGCATTTCAGAAGGGGAACATGTACACCCTGGCCAGAGAAGTAAAACTCCACAAATATCCCAGGATACTAAGGGATCTGCAGCTCCTGAGCATCCTCATCATGTATCTATCACCAGGCTCCCAGGGCAGATGGAATTGCACTCGCCTCACCTACAGCATCTACAGAGAGAGAGGGTACAGCCAGAAGCTAATCTAACTTCTTATCCTTCTCCAACTGGAGTATCTATGCCAATCAAGCATGAACTATCCTCACCGCACCAGCCCCTAACTCCAAAACAACCATCTTTTATCTCGACACAATCCTCAACACCAGGAACAGCCCCATCACCTGTGATATCCAGGTCAGACCCTCAAACCACTGGAAAGCAGGAGCCACAGCCACCGTCAGGCTCACAGAGACCTGTGGACATGGTTCAGCTTCTCACAGTAAGCAGCAAATCTATTATGTCAAAAAGACCTAGCTTTGACTTAATATTTAATGTAAAAGTTAATTTTAAATTGTATATACTCAAAAGTTTTCAAAGCATTTGTGCAGTGTTGAGTTTGAATATAGAGTTTGGTTTAAATGTTATAAGCATCAGTCTGTTTCTTCTGTTATAATTGTTCCCTTTATTTTTATGATGGTTTTGCTTCTCATATGCTCCACTTTGTTTCAGACTTTAATATTTATTTCTTATTTTGTATGTTTAGTTTCTAAAACTGTTTATTCCTTTAACTTGCAATTGAATTAGAGGAATAAACGACTTTTACATTAAACTTCCTTGAAACATTGATTCTAGCTGGAGTGAGTAATTTACCATGAAGGACCAAATTACTGCAGATGCTGGAATCTGAACTGTAAACAAAAAATGCTGGCAATCATAGCAGGTGAGGCAGCATCCATAGAGAGAAAGTAGGCTGACATTTCAAGTCAAGATGACTCTTCATCAGAGCTGAATTGAAATGTGCAGGGGACAGCATCTATGCAGTTGCCGGGGGGCAGGGGATTGAAGGGAAGCACGTTGATGCTTCAGATTAAGTGATCGGAATGTGAGAAAGGCAGAACAATGGTGTGTCTAACTGCCAGACTGGATGGAACGGACAGTTCCAATGGGATGGCGGAAGGGGTGAGAGGGTGACAGAGAATGTAACAATCAAAGTTAAAAGAAAGGGAAGGAATGAGTTCACAATTTGAAGGTGTCAAACTTAATATTGAGCCCAGAAGGTTATAAATTGCCTAGTTTGAAGATGAGATGTTGGTTCTCCAGTTTGTGCTGTGATTCACTGGAGCATTGCAGCATGCCAAGGACAGGCACGTGGACTTGCGAGCAAGACACTTTGTTAACATAACTGGCTATGGGAAGGTTGGGGTCACGCGTATGCATAGACTGGAGGTGTTCCGCAAAGCGGTCACCCAGTCTTTATTTGGTTTCTGCAATGTAGAGTAGGCCACACTGGGTGCAGCAAATACAATACACAAGACTGGACGAGGTACAGGTGAAAGGCCTTTACTGAAAGAAATCCGACCAAGCACCTGTTCTCATTTCACTCGTTTCTCTTACACTTGTGTAAGTATCAAATGCTGTTCATATGCATGATTTTTCACATCGTTCAGGAAAGATCTGACCTGCCTAGAGGGTCTGCTTGGACAGTACGGAAATGCTGAGGATTAAAAGACTAAGTGTGATTCACTTTTATCCATTTTAGAAGTACCCAATTGTGTGGCAGGGGCTGTTGGCTCTGAAGAATGACACAGCAGCAGTGCAACTCCATTTTGTGTCCGGCAACAATGTGCTGGCACATCGGTCGCTTCCAGCACCTGAAGGTGGGCCTCCTCTCAGAATTGCTCAGCGCATGCGGCTGGAGGCAACGCAGCTAGAAGGTGTAGCACGTAGAATGACGGTAAGTGACTTGATTTGGGGTAGTATGAACTCAAAAGCTTTGAATGTTTTGTCATCTTAAAAATGTCTTTCAACATTATGACTGTAATTTGGGCAGCTGCAGGGTAAATAATTGTTGGAATAAAGTTTTTTTTTTGCTTTCTAGGTGGAAACTGATTATTGCTTATTGTTGGCTTTACCATGTGGTCGTGATCAGGAAGATGTAGTGAGTCAGACAGAGTCATTGAAGGCTGGCTTTATTAGCTATCTACAACTGAAGCAAGCTGCTGGAATAATCAACGTTCCAAATCCTGGCTCAAATCAGGTACATGATCAACATTAAATTCAACAGCATGATTTCTAACACCATGTGGCAGAACAGAAGATTAATGCACTCGTTCACGAGTGACACTCTTAGCATCGAAAGCAGTACACAAAAGTATCAATTTGAATTAATTTCACTGCAGTGACTGGAGATACCTTGATGTTCCCAACCACCGAAGAGAGCTTGGAATGCAGCCAAGTTGTATCAGGAATGTAAATCCTTTCCAGTTGACTGTAGGAACAGGCTATTTTCACCTTGTAATAGATGCTGAAAACAGTACTGTGTGCTCAGGCAGACAATTTATAATCAGCAAAGCAGGAGAGTTTCTTATTCATTCTCCAATTGTGCCATCTTCCCAGTTAACTATATTTCAGAAGAGGAATCTGGTCAGTTTTAAAATTGTGGATACTGATTTGATTCAAAGGGGAGGCATTCATTTTTTTTAAGCTTACCAGCATACAAGTGCTTGAATGATGCTGTTATTTGCAGACCCACAATTAATTAAAATTAAATTTTTGTTAATAAGCCAGTTTGTGCGTTTCAAAATGAAATGTTGTTTGAGATTCATTAAGAATTAGTTTGCATGTTGGAATGTAACATCTTTTGTAATAGTTATTCTTTAGAAAACCTTCAGATTTTTTTTTTTGTTTTTGGAGGCTCCACCCACTGATCTTGTGCATTTTCTCTTTTACAGCCTGCTTATGTTCTTCAAATATTCCCACCCTGTGAATTCTCTGAAAGTCACCTGTCCCGTTTAGCCCCAGATTTGCTGGCCAGCATCTCGAACATCTCCCCTCATCTAATGATCGTCATTGCTTCAGTGTGAGCATTTGGTTCGCTCTCGTTTTTAATCTTGGACTCCGTTACACTGCCAACTGCCAATCTTCTTCCAAGCAAGGCCCGACTTGGACAATGGGCAGCTACGTGTTTACATGTTTCCGGCCCTGGGCGAACTGGTGGTTCCAGTGGCAGAATGGAAACCCCTCTTGTAATCCTGCACTCTCGGCGATTCCTGTTTATGTGAATTGGGATTACCATTGCACTATATTAGTGACTTGGTGACTGTATGGCAGTAGATTGCTATGGATCTTATCATGGTAGCATCCTGGACCCCCTCTGATGGACTTGAAGGCAGGACCTCGGAATCCCTACCTGTTTCAGCAGGGCTAGAGTTGGGATGCTTTTCAACCCCCGCCATCAGTTATAATGATCAACTTTTTCGTTTTGTAAATCTCCCTTCTTCGAGAAGGAATCAAATGGGCTGATTGCTAAGAGAAGAGGGATAAACAGTTTAAGCTGAAAAAGTGAATAAAGCTGATGGGAAATGCTGAATCCTTGGAACCATGAATTCAAACTTTACTGAGATGAAAAGAAACATACAATTTTACCTGTGCCAAAATGCATTTTCAGAGAAATCTTATTTTCATATGCGGACTTTTGTACTTTCATTCATTCTTAAGTGCGCTTCACTACTCCCTAACGCTGCCCTTCAAGATGTGAGAGTATTTTATGCTTGTCAGGACATCTCCTTGGTCTCATTAATTTATAAATTTTTTCCACAGTCCTTTTTTTTTAATTCTTTGTTGTTTGGAGCAATCGAAGTCTGATTTAAGCCCATGTGGTGAAAAGTGGTCTCCAATATGCAGCAAAAACTGGTACTGAGTAAACAAGCCCCCCTACTCCTAATCGGATGGGGGTGCAAGGGGACTGGTACTCCCAAGAAAACAGGGGCTGTGCTGTCTGAGCCAGCCATGAACGCTGTAACTACCTACTGGCAGCAAACAGTCTCCTTGTACTTTTTAATGGCGTTTGTACATAGTACTTTTGAAATTCTGTGCTTTGGTCTGATC
The DNA here is from genome assembly GCF_021869965.1 of Rhincodon typus. Taxonomy (NCBI): domain Eukaryota; kingdom Metazoa; phylum Chordata; class Chondrichthyes; order Orectolobiformes; family Rhincodontidae; genus Rhincodon; species Rhincodon typus. The sequence goes on along the minus strand of NC_063362.1, from coordinate 21,810,844 downwards.
TGATTAACTTGTGTAAAAAAGAAAGGAACCCCAACCCCACACAGACTTGAACCGTGTTACACAGTGCTGTAAATATTTGTAAAACTCAAAACAATTCTTTCATGGTAATGTTGAAGGCACTTATAATTTTGATACACAGAATAAAAATCTTAGCACATTACAGAAGATATGACATCTTTTTCTCTCTCTACTGAACATGTAAATAGTCTGCTAGCTGGTATTATTTAATCCTTCAACAACCAACATTTTAAGATTGGCTATAAATGCATAACTATCTTTTTAATTAGTAGATAGTTAAGATTTCTCTCAATGTCTTGTCAACATCACTTGTTTTTGCTTGCACATTCCACACAATTGTGGGAAATACATATTCTTGAATTACCTTGTAACCGTAGATTCCCAAGAGATTTCAAGAAGTGGCTGTAGTACTAATGAAAGTATTAATTCAGACACTCTGGCTGTAAGGTATATTGTGCATATATAGCTGTACAACTGTACTGTCACTGCACTAGGAGCAAGTAGAAAAAAATACTAATTTGCTAAAGCTAAGTAATGTATATTTTTCTTGATTGCTTTTAATCCTCACTTTATCCAGCTGGATGTATAGACAAGGGAACAACTAATTTATCTTACCTTTTATATATGATGATGCCGTGAAGACCTCTCATTGAAGTTGTTGTGGTCGTCTGTTATCTTTATTCTGTCCAGTTATTAGTAGCTCCACTGGTACATGGTTCCACAATTTAAATTGCAATTTAACGCTATTTTTGTTTAATAGAAGTAGAAAATGCTGTGGAGCTGTGCCAATTTTGAAAAAGTTTGAGTTGTACATATCCCATGTTTGGTACGTAACTGGTATCAGACCACATGTTGGTGTCCTAAACCAAAAATTTGGGCTTCATAGGTTTTTCAAAGAAATGATTGATTTGTATTTTTGAAGTCTCTAACATAGAACAACAGAATTTTATAATTCAATCATTGTGACCTAAGGTGCTTTGTGCATATCTCTAATTTGTTATTGTCTTTACAGTTGTCATAAAACCATTATTAATGGCTGAAAGGGTTTCAGTCCTGAGAAAGGTGAAGTCTCTTACTGAGTTGGGGCATTACAGCTACTTTAACAAAAATGACCAACCATTTGTAAACGAAATGTTTATAGCTTATTGTGCTTACACAATTTACATAGTTGGTGGAAATAGATTTTATCTTTGAGAGCCTGGTACAGCAGATCCTGTGCACATTATAGTCCTGTAACATCAAGACATTTTGTACTGTATATATTTGTTTACCAGGCAGTTACTAGGAGCAGACATAAACAAGAGTGATTTAAATTTCTAAATGGATGTTGAGATCAGATCTTGCAGTACTTCCAATAAAATAAAACCACGATCTACAGCTGCAAGTCTAGCAGAATCCATTAAAGCCTGTGTAAATTCTAGATGGGTACTATTAAAACAGGGCATGAGTTAATACACAAACTACCTTAAATCAGGATAGTTAAAAAAAGACACAGGTTGGAGACAGGCTTCGCTGATTGTTCACAGATTTTGTTTTTGAGAGTAGCCAAATTGCATGGCCCAGGAAGAGTCCTGCATTTAATCTTTGTATTGCGCTGAGTTAACGTCCAAGAGGGGCGATGACAGAGACTATATGGTTGACTTCAATACTTTTGTGTTGGGAGGAAAAAATTATCTAGTGTTCCTTATAATCACGCTAAATACTATTCAGTCACTTCCACTTGGTGTGTGTGTTTGTGAGAGAGAGAGAGAATGTGGTAAGACACAGTTTTGCAGACCCTAAATAATCTACTGCTCCCCGTTGTCAGCGCTAACAAGTCATAGCGGATTTCATTGAAGCATTTATAAATATTATGACTAATAAATTCCAAGATATAAAAAAAAATCCTATATTTAGTTAAGTGTATTCCTAGTTGATCTCAGCAAGTGGTGTTAGGTATTTGTGAACTACTGGTTAGTTTGATGCAACTGAAGGGCATAGCCCTGCAACATTAAATTGGACTGGAGTTACGTGTAATCCAGACTGGATGTGGATTTCTTCCCTAATGTACATTAATGAACCAGTTGTGTTTTGATGACAATCTGAAGTTATTTAACCACTTTTACTGATGCCATTTCCTTATTTCAGTGTTTTTGGATATTGATATTGATATTGATATTTTTGTTCTCAGACTGCCATGGTAGGATTTGAACACGCGTCTTAGAAGGCTCATCTACCCATTCATTACATTACCATATCATTTATCAAAGCAGTGGCCTAGTTTCCAACAGTTCAGCCATATGATTGATAACAGTGATTTTAAGGGTCCTTCCTTAGACTGTGAAACTGTTCAGATGATTTCCCACTTTCCTTAGGCTTTAAAATTCAATAATTCTGTTTAGATTGCCATGCCTATTTGAAAGCTATCCAATTTAACTCCACATCCCTGCATTTTCATAAGATGTTTGGGTAGGAGTAACCCATTCCGCCCATCAAGCACAATCTGCCATTCATTAAGATTGCAACCATAATTTCCTTTCCTGATTGATTGTCATAACCCTTAGTCACTTGTCAATCAAAAATCTTTCATAATTACAACATTTAAAAGACATTTGGACAGGTACATGGATAGGAACGTTTTAAAAGGATATGGGCAAAATGCAAGCAAATGCAGCTAGTTCAGTTTTGGAAACTTTGACATGGACAAGTTGGACTGAAGGGTCTGTTTTCGTACTCTGTATGAATATACTGCATCTACTGCTCTCTGGGAAAGAAAATTCCATAGACAAATAGCCTTCCGAGCAATGAAATTTGTCCTCCATTTTAAATGTGAGACCCTTTATTTTTAAACAATGGCCCTTGGTTTAAGATTGTCCTATGAGAGAGAATATCTACTGAGTACCTACCCTCAAAAACCTACTCAAAACCATTTGTTTCAGTTAACTCGCTGCTGATGCTCCTGAACTCAAGTACAGACCCAACCTGCTCAGCCTTTCTTCATAAGACACCTCTTCGTCCGAGGAGTCATCCCAGTGAGCTTCCTCTGAACAGCTTCCAATGCAAGTACATCCCTCCTTGGGTAAAGAGGCCAAAACTGTAAATGGTTCTCAAGATGTGGTCTCAGTAAGGACCTGTACAGCTGTACCAACATTTCCTGACTTTTATTTTCCCACCCTCTTGCAATAATAAAGGCCAACATTCCATTTGCCTTCCTAATTACTTGCTGTTAACACATGCTAATCTTTTGTGATTCATGGACAAGGATTGCCCAGACTGTTCAGTGCTGCAGTATTCTATCATTTGTCATTTAAATTACATTCTGCTTTTCTATTCCAGTCAAAGTAAGAATCTCATTTTCCCACATTATATTTCATTTGCCCATTTTTTTGCTCACTCACTTAGTCTATCTATATTTATTTCCATAAGCTACGTATTCTTCTAATTCCATATTCTGTGTATTTTCGTATCAATCTTTGTATCATCAACAAATTAGGTTACAAATGCAGTCTGTCCCTTCATCCAAGCTATTAACATAGATCATAAATAGTTAAGGACCCAGCACTGATCCCTGCATCACTCCACCAGTTACCATTTGCCAACCTAAAAATGATCCATTTATCCTGACTTTTTTTTTGTGTTTTAGTTCACCAGATCAGTGTTCATACTCCTGTATTACCAAGAAGTCCATGACTCCTGAGTAATAATCTTTTCTGTGACACATTATCAAAAGCCAGTTGGAAATCCAGTTAGATTGTGTTTTCTTTTTAATTTTTTCATGAGATGTGGGAGTTGCTGGCATTTGTTTCACATGCGTGATTGCTCCTGAGCTGAGTTGTTTGTCAGGCCATTTTAAAGAGCAGTTAAAGATGACTGTGGATCTGGTGTTGCATGTAGGCCATTCAAGGCAATGAAGACAGATTTCTTTCCATTTAAAGGGCATTAGTGAACCAAATGGGTTTTTTTTTGATGATAGTTTCATTGCATCGTTACTGAGACTAGCTTTTAATTACGGATGTATTAATTTATATTCCGCCAGTTACCTTGGTGAGATTTGAACCCCTTTCCCCAGATTTAGTCTAGGCCTCTGGATTACAAGCCCAGCAGCGCTATAATTACACTCCTGCCTCCCCCTAAATAGCTATCTGTTCCCCTTTATTTTCTTTTCACAAAAACATTCTGACTATTCGTGATTGTGTATAATGATTTTCTAAGGGTCCTGCTACTACCTTCAGAATAATAGATTCTAGTAGTTTCCCAATGACAGGTGGTAGACTGACTGGCTTGTAGGTTCCTGGTTTCATGTCACCCATCTTTCTCTAACAATTACTGTTTTCTGATCCTTCCAGAATCTCAGGAATGTTGAAAAATTACAATCATTACATCTGCTGTCTCTTTCACCACTATCTTTCAGACTCAAGATGCAGGTCAAGAGGACATCCAACTTTCAATCCTATTTGTTTTCCTAGTACTTTTCTTCTAGCAATTCTGATTGATTGTTTCAGGTTTCTCTCTTCCTTTTGCCTCTTGATTTTATACTGTCCTTAGGATGTTTTCTGTGACATCTACTGTGAAGACAAACACAAAATTCTCATTCGGAGTCTTTGCCATTTCCTTATTTTCAATATTAATTCCTTCATTCCACTCTCTAAGGAATCAATACTTAAATTAGCAACTCAACTGAAAGCAAAATACTGTGGATGCTGGAAATCCTAAGTGTCCTACTTGTCCTGAAGTCTGCCGATATTATGCTCACTGTTCACTTTGCCAAAAATTCTGCAATTTTTTAAGTGTGCTCACTGTAAGTAAGTTCAGATTGTTTATGTAAAACAAGAAAAGCATTAGTTTTAATACTGACTGTAGGGGTCCCACTGCTCTCCAGTCAGAAAATCATGTAGAACAAAGAACAGTACAGCACAGGAACAGGCCCTTCGGCTCACCAAGCCTGTACTGACACATGATTCCATTCCAAGCTTAAAAACCTGTACGTAGCCAGTATCCCTCTGTTCAGTGCCTATTTGTGTATCTATCAAGATGCCTCTTAAATGTAGCTAGTGTATATATTTCTACTACCTCCTGTGGCAGCACATAGCAGGTACTTACCACCCTCTTTTCTAAAACAAACTTACCTCTCATATCTCCGTTAAACTTTCCCCCTTTACATTAAACCTATATCCCCTAGTAATTGACATTTCATGTTTGGAGAAAGATACCGACTGTCCATTTTATCAATGCCTGCCATAATTTTGTAAACTATCAGGTCACCCCAAGCCTCTTCTGTTGAATGCTGCTCCCTGCCTCCTATCCATTAGCCAATTACTATCCAAGTTACCCGTCTCCCTTTAGTACCATTTGCTATTATTTACCATATTAATCTGTTTTGTAGTGCTTTATTGAATTCCTTTTGAAAATTCATGTGTAATATCTACTGCACTCCTTTTATCACCTATGTTGCTTCATCAAAGAACTCAGGTTAATTAGATCCAATTTGCCTCCAACAGATCCATGTAGGCTACCCTTAATTAATCTATACTTCTCCAAGTGATAATTAATTTAGTCCTTGACAGTAGACTCCAGTAATGCCCTCTTGTGGTACATTGGTAGTGTCCCTGCCCCTGGACCAAAGGGGCCTGGGTTCAAGTCCCATCTGTTTGAGGTGTGGAATAACATCTCTGAACAGGTTGATTAGGAAAATATCTAGACTCTAGTGGTAGGGTCTCTTGTGCCAGGGACATGACTACTGTGCCAGTAGACCAGAGGGGCCTGGGTTCAGGCACCTTCTGCCCCAAAGGTGTGTAATAACATCTCGAACAGGCTGATTAGAAAATATCCAGACTCTCATAATTAACGTTAGATGATAACAGGTCTTTCTCTCCCTTCTGTTTATTGGAGAAGGTTTTCTGCTATCGTTTGGCCTGCAAGTATCTTCAGAGGTGGTTAGTTTTCTGCACTCCTGGGACACAATAAATGTTCCGGTTTGGTTAGGAAATCTATATGTTAAGAAAAATAGGTATGAGGTAATCTGTTGGAGGTTTATAAAATGATCAAAAGGAATGAATTGTATTTAAATTGATAATTTGTTCTGATTAAATGCCTTGGGTAAGATCAAGGGTCACAATTTTAAGTTGTATTAAACCTGATGTAGATTAATGACAGTAAGTGGTTCTTTTTCCCAGAGAATGCTGAGCCTTTGGAACAGGCTGCCCTCTTGTCTTGGTGGGCACCATTGTTGAGTTTCTTCAAGAACTGCATTTGATATCAACTCCTAACAAAAGGTAAGTACTAAATAGAATTATTAGGGCTAGAGTCTGTTGGTGATTGCCTGGCCTTATTTTTGATTGCTTCGATGACTTGGAGAGCAATTTCACAGATCTTCGTGTCCCCAAATAAGCCCAGATTTTAATCATACAATCTGGTTTTTCACCTGTCCCAAAAGTTCAACTGATTTAAGGTGAAATGAGAATTGTATATGTTGTGGTGCATGAATTATCATAAGTGTGTGGGAGAGGCTGGATGGTCCAGAGTGCCTTTTCCTGTTCTTCATTGTTAATAGGTATTTTACTAAATAATATGTGAAAATGAACAGAAACTATTGCAGATTGAGCAGGTCGCAGAGGCTATAATGGGTATGGTAACACTGAAAGGACTGAAATGCCTAGAAGGTAGGTGCATGTAGATGTTATGCGAGGATGAGATCTACAGGCACAAAGAAAGTGCTGATCCAGCCATGACTAACAGGAGAAGTTAAAGATGTTCACAAAGTTTCCAAAGAGAAAGTAGGAATTCCCCCCTCCCCAAACCAGCCCAGCTTATCCCCACCTCCCTAACCTGTCCTTCCTCCCACTTATCCCCTCCTCCCATCTCAAGCCCCACCCCCATCTCCCACATACTAACCTCATCTTGCCTCCTTGACCTGTCCATCCTCCCTGGACTGACCTATCTCCTCCCTAACTCCCCACCTACACTCACCTTTACTGGCTCCATCCCTGCTTCTTTGACCTGTCTCCTCTCCACCTATCTTCTCTGCTATCCATCTTCTATCCGCCTCCCCCTCTCTCCCTATTTATTTCAGAATCCCCTTCCCCTCCCCCATTTCTGAAGAAGGGTCTAGGCCCGAAACGTCAGCCTTCCTGCTCCTCTGATGCTGCTTGGCCTGCTGTGTTCATCCAGCTCTACACCTTGTTATCTCAGGAATCCAGAGGATTGGGAGCATTTTACATTTCATCAAAGGGTGACCGAGAAACTGAGGAAAAAGGGTATGAAAGTCAACCAGCAGAAACATTTACAGCCTTTTACAGTCCATTGTTAAGTATGCAGAAAGGAAATATTAGCAGAGAGAAGTGTAGGCCCAGTACTGGCAGAGACAGAAGAATATATAGGGAATAAGGAAATGATAGAGAATCCAAATGAATACTTTGTGTCTGTCTTCATAGAGGAAGATACAAACATACTTCTGGAATTTTAGAGAATTAAAGGACTAATGAGAGTGCAGGACTGAATAAAAGTAGTATTGGTTTAAAAGAAAGAAGGCAGTATCAGAGAAATCAATTGTGACCAAGTTGTTAACTCCCTTGGACCTGATGATCTATGTCCCAGATAGTGGTTACATTAGTGGCCATCTTCTAAAATTTTGTAGATTCTGGATCAGAAGTTTGAAAATGTAACCACAATTTAAGAAAGGATTTAAACTGGTTAAGCGAGTGGGAAAAACTTGAGAGATGTAAAATGAAGTGGAATGATGTGAAGTTATCAAAATGCAGAGCATTTTTAGAATGGTAGTGATTGGTAAATGTTGATCTCCAGATGGACCTACACCTGTCCTTACTCAAGTCATTGAAAGCTAACATGCAGGCACAGCAAGTAAGTGGGAAGTTTGGTGAATCATTTGAATCCTGTACCCCAGGGGGCTATAAAAACTCAGTCACTGAATATGTTAAAGACAGAGATTGATAAATATCTAGATATTAGGGGAAATGGGGATAATGCAGGAAAATAGCATTAAGGTAGAAGATTAGTCATGATCTATTTGAATGGTGGAGTGTGCCTTGAGGTCTTGAATGGTTTGCTGCTCCTATTTCCTATGATACCCACTCTCTAATGGCAATTGTCTAACAAAAGCTATTGCATGTACTGTGTACAGAGTGGCCATTTAGGTGAGGTACTAGAGGTTTTGAGCATCTATGAAACTGGAGACCACAAAGAATCAAGATCCACAGAATGAAAAATAAAATTATTGGTTTATATGGTTAATAATGACTAACATTGGATTAGAATCACCAGAATTAAAATCTACAATCAATGTGATTAATATGTATATGTTAGTATTGGGAATCCATTGAAAGGAAATATCACCTAAATTTATGTTATGAAATGGATTACATTGGGATAGTCAGCATTTGTGTTATTGTGCAACAGGGTTAGGTTTGAAGGAACTGAACGGGCCAACTTAAAATCACTTTATCTTTCAATGCAACCCTGTTGTTATAGCTAGGTAGAAATTAGTTTTAGCGCATATTAAAAAGAAATGATTATTTTTACAAAGGCTTCTTTTGCTTACTGGAAATTTTCAATAATCTTCCAACTGTCCAATACAGCATGTGGTACAATGTTAGCTCGATAACACAATATGTGGAATTTTTTGAATAGTGCAGTCCTTTAACTTGTAGCAGGATTTCAAGGTATTTCACTGAAAAGATTCCAGCAGAATTGCTGCTATGTCTACCATGTTGCTTGGCTTGTGCTGATTTGCTTTCTGAGCTGTTACCGTGTTTTCTTGTTTCCTCCCCCTTCCTCATGACAATGACTCTTTAAGGCAGTTGAACTGTGCACCACAGCTGGGTCCATTCTGAAATCATTTTGATACAAAGAATGCTGTGTAGCCTGGAACTCTTGGCAGAATGCCTATAAGTGCACCAAAGACAATGTACACACTGTGCTTTCAGTCACTCAGACATTGCACAAACAGCCAAGAAGCTGAAGATCTGAAATATAGAAAGTTTTGCATTTCAGAGACTCTGGCATCCACTGAGTGCGACTGTCAACAGGCCAACAGAGTAAAATATTTCCTAATTTTTTCAGAGCTTGACCTGTGAAAGAATTGTTTAGGTTTCTTGTTTAGATCTGTAAAGGATAAGAATACAAGTCCTTTGCTGCTCATGGAAATCTAGGTTTCCTTTCTCAACCCTCACAATGTTGTCAACTTACCTAATGCAGAAGGCACTGTACAAATGTGAGGAAAGACATCCCATGTGCCTCATAGATATTGACACCAAGTCAAAGATTCGGTAATATTGAAATAGATGACCTATAACTTGGCCAAAAGAGTTAGGTTTTAAAGGGGGTGGGAGGAAGATCATTTCTAAGCCTAAATGCATGAAGGCATGGTCACTTAAGGCAAATGAGCTGAAGATGTACAAAAAGCCAGAGCTGGAGAAATATAGAGTTCTAGGAGGATTGTAAGCTGTGGGGGCTAGTGAAAAGGGAAGGGCCTAACCCAAATGAACAGATTTGAACTCCAGGTTGGCAGTTTTAAACTAAGATTTTGGTGAACTTCACACCATTATAAGGCAGGAGTTACAATATCGCTATCATACTTGGGTATGGTCTCATGAGAGCAGGGGAGCTCAGAATTGGGTAAAGGCATGAGGTTTATGGAGCCACTGGACCAAGAAAGTCTCCATTTTTGTCCCTGCCTATGCTGGAACCTGCTTTCAATGTAAGTATTCCAGTTTGACCTCATTGACTTTGTGCTTGGAAAGCAAAGGAAAGATGCAGGTCCTCTTCCTCCTGATCACTGGCTTGTGACACCTGCTAGAAATCTCATGATTATGGACATTGGGCAGCAGAATAGTCAACTGGATGATGTGCTTCATGGCGACAGCATTATTAAGAAATAAGTGACAACAAAAAACTTGCCATCAATGATCAAGAATAATCATTAAGATTCTCATCCTGATTTTGACCAATAAAATCCCAATTCTAAAAAAAACTTTAAGCATAGCCAGATTAGAAACTGTACAACAGTAGGCAGTAAGATATCACGAAGTACCCACCAAAACTGATCTAGAGCTCCAGGAGAGTGTTGCAGTGATTCCATTACATATTCAAACAAAAATGTCTTCCTGACAATCACACCTCCCAGCAATTGTCCAATGCAATACACCATGTACAGGAAGGAAACCCACTCCCCTGCCTTGGCAAATTACCCTGTAATTAGCTGTGACGTACGCAGGAGCGGTATAGAGCTACTATGATACTGACTTGCCTTGTTAGGAAGGATTGGCCCTTCGCTTACTTGGCAGCTGGACTTGATTCTACAGCCAGGATCAACAATCCACTATGTGAGGAAGGTGCATCTAGAATTCTGTATTTAGAAGCATGAATTGGAGTCACTTTATATTGAACTTTATCAATCCAACTCCAGTGTGCATTTTGGTCATGCAGCCTTCAAAGGCACAGTGATGCTCTGTGGAAGGAAGGTTCGAAGTTCAGTTCAAATTGCTAGTCCCTTTCCAAAATAGGATATATTTTGTGATTCCTTTTGCTGTCAAAAATTTTGAAGAACTTTCCTTCAAGAAATTAATTATGTTGGGATAAATATTAATCCTCTGAAAGAAGCAGGCTGCTTAGTTCAATGCTTTATATAAGATGCTTTGACTGGCCTTTGAGATGCTAAGTTTTATCATTTATTCACATTTGCAAATCTGGGTAGGAAGATATTTATCAATGGGTGCCAAATTTGATCTAGAGTAACTGATTAATTACAATACAGAGCCCTTGAGTACCAAGACCAATAAGAGAAATGTTTCCATGTCCAATTTCGTCCCAATACTGGTGTCTAGAAGCTAAGAACATACAGGCACTGGCACATTGCCCCATATGTCTTCTGCAACTTGAACCTGCTGACCAGTCTTCATATGTATCAGTGTAGAGCGCTAGGACTGGCCTTCAACAGAGAGGCCATTTGAGTCAAACTGCCTTCATCTCATATATCACGTATGTATAGATTACTCGATAGTGGCCAGGAAAAGGAATTGTGGTCTGGAGATATAGAAACCAATCTTACCACTTCTCCTGTTACTCTAGCAGCAGCTAACAACATTGACCTTACATTGAACTGGTAAGCTTCCTGATCTCTAAAATGATGCATTACCTAGAGCTACATGGTGGCTAGAGTTAACAAGGAAGCAACTGCAGTGAACAGATTGCTAAGTCAGGCATGTTTGCACTTTGAGAGAAAACCACAGCATCACATTAACTCGGGTACAAATTAGTTTAGATCCGAGTCCTGTTCTGCCTGAAGAATTTGTGAATTAATCAGTATATAAAACCCTGTATTATAATATCCTAATTTCTACCAAGTCATTGATTACATGAGTTGCACTAATTAGCATAAAATATTGCTGTTCTGAACAGTAGGTGATGCTTTGACTTCTGGTTCTACACACTGCATTGTTGAATAGTGGTGAACAATGAGTAGCTGGATTGGGTGATGTCTTGGGGCCGTACTAGATTGAAACGTGGACTTGAAGTTTAACCTGCAGATAGTGGGATCTTAATGCAAACCGAAAGAACTGCGGATGCTGTAAATCAGGAACAAAAACAAAGTTGCTGGGAAAGCTCAGCAAGTCTGGCAGCATCTGTGAAAAAAAAAATTCTAAGGATGGTCACTGGACCCGAAATGTTAACTTTTTTTTCTCTTCACAGATGCTGCCAGACCTGCTGAGCTTTTCCAGCAACTTTGTTCGGGATCTTAATGCAATTTAGGACTGTTTCAAACAAGAGGCTCTTCCAATAACATACTCTGGCATTGGCTGACCTTTGAGACATCGGAATAATTTGCCCAATTCTGGAAAAATCATAGTTGGGCAGGAGGCAGTTTTACTATCACTACCTGTGAACGCTAATTTATCAATTCAGACTAAAAGCTTCTACATGGTAATTGCCAATACTTGGATTTAAGGTTTTATCTGCCATGGATCAGGTTTCATAATGCAGTGTTAAATTGTTAATGGCTTCTGTCCATTTTAAGAAGCCATCAGACTCTGACCAGAAATTCCACCTTTCCACTCCATAATATTTTCAACCGGAGAAAGCCGTAATGAAATTAAAGTCCGTCTTCTTCTTGTGGATGTGACTGTTGACACACTTTACTCTTGCAAGTCTGCTGAAGGATTCTTATCTCAAACTAATCTGTATTTCTCTTTAACATGTTGAGTGATCTGTTGAGCCAAATTCACAGCATTTGACATTCTTGCTTTTCTTCTCTGCACTCCTACATATGCCACCAACTGCAGGCCACCTATTTACAATCAAACTGTTGCATGGCCCAAATAATAAATGACTTCTGAAAATGCAATCCTTGCAATGAATCTAAATATAAATATATAAACCTACAATATAGGTAAACTATTATTGCTTTCAAAGTCAATGAAAGCTGGCCAATACAAGAGATATTCATCGAGTGTGTTGAATGCCTGCGCGCAGGAATAAACCGTATAGAACTCCCAAAATCAGTGGCTGAGACCAATGACTGGAAAGTTTTCAGTCCTTAAGTTAGAAGGAGAAGTAATGTTTCTAATAGCCCATGTTTTCTTTTCTTGTACAAGTGGTATTTGTAGTTTAAAAAGCTTGCTCTGTGTTAAATTCTTATTTTAAATTTTGTAAATTGCGACCTAGTCCAAATGTGTTGTTTACCAGCTACGGAGGCATTCAAACACTGTACCACAGCGTCTACTGGTGGCAACCAAGAGGCAGCACAGGCAGAATAGCTAACTACACTGAAACAAAACGGATCATTGTGTGGAGCTGTGGGATGTCGCCTCTCTGCAAGGGGATGTATTTTACAGCCGGATCATACTCTGTGATCCACATCATTCACAGTTTGAATAGAAATCAAAAACACCGGCCCGAAACGTCAACCTTCCTGCTCCTCTGATGCTGCTTGGCCTGCTGTGTTCATCCAGCTCTACACCTTGTTATCTCAACTAATTAAGAGTCCCTAGTTTTTGAGACTTTCCAAAGGTTTTGATGTCCATTTCCACACTTGTGTACAGCGCCATCGTGTGGCTACCCGATCATCTCGGGTTGGTTCTATGTAGATCAATTTCCATTTAGCTCAGGAAGACAATTCGGCCCATCATTTGTGTTGGCTCTTCGAAAGATATACTCAATTTGTCCCACCCTGGAACCCTCCAACTGTGCCCTAAGTAAACATCAAATTGCCTATTGAAAGTTACGACTGAATCTGCTTCCACCATCTTTTCACCTGGACAGCGTGGATCATGTTTTTATTTTATAAACATGGCAAGTTTATTTTTTAAAAAAAAACAGAACAAAGGTTACCTGTAGTCCAATCTAGAAAGTTCTACATCCTTAATTCCTACTTTTCTTCCTTGCTGGGATACAATTCCTTGGATTCAGGTAGCCTTTTAGTATCACAGGTTTGCATCATGATTGCAAGGACTAGCTTGGATGATTTATTTTTCACACCCTCATTGCTAAGTGTTGAACCAGATACTTCTATGGTTCAGATCAGTTAGCCCAAAACAGACTAGAAATTAGATTTTTCCGATCTTTATAGCTAATCCGACTTGGAGTTTACCCCAGAATCATTGGGGAATCTCCAACTTTCCGTTTTAATTCTGCTGTATATTCAATATTGAATCTTTATTAACTCCACATCGAGTCAGAAGAATTCCTAATGTCTACCCTTTGGGTAGAGCATTTAATGCAGATGCCCATGGGGCAGAGAACATGTCCTGAAACAACTGATTCATTTGGATTCCAGTTGTAAAAGGGATCAGCTACTGTGTGTGTAGGTTTAATGCACTCAACTTGGAGAGATCAGATAGAAGATTAATGTTAGACAACCCATTTAAGATGAGAATGTGATACCTCAAGGTAACCAATGACTGCAATTTGAATTAAGACAACCCAAGAATTACCCCTTATAGGAATAGAGGAAATGAAATGCATCCTGACACCATTACTCACAAAACACAACTGCTTCACTTTATGTACTATATATTTTTTGGGATTGATCCAAACTTTTAAATATTCACAGAAACAGAAGTGCCCATTTCAGAAGGAGAAAAACTCAAGACAGGTAGTGAGTGACGAACCAAGTGTTTTATCTTAAGTTAATAATTATCAATTTTCAAACAAATTTCATATACCATGTACAGACATCACTGCAACTGAGGGGGTGGTGTGTGTGTTCTGCGTCTATAGAAAACACCTAAATATCTGTCCCTTTAAGAAACTTATTTATGAATCACTTCTCTTTCCCTCTTGCACCATTAATCGAAGATTCAAGTATTGAAGATCAATATTTCAATTGCCAGAAGTTGCATGCAACCCAGAGGAAGTCTGAAAATTCCCACATCTTTCTTAGACTAGTGATGAGATACAGAGCAGAAACAGACCATACTGAGATTGTTAATAAAAACAAAAATGCTGGAGGGAACCCTTTCAAGGGAGAGTTCTATGAGATTCAACATTAACTTACTTAATTTCTTGCTTCACAGATGCTGTAAGACCTTGAGGTGTTCTAGCAGGATTTGTTTTTATTTGTATCTTCAGATTTTATCCGACTGAGATTATTGTTTGGCTGGGACTAGTTGATGAGAAAGACTAACTAAGGTGAGATCATGAGAGAGATTTTTCTGAGGCTTTAGTTGCTAAGAACAGGAATTTTATAGTGTGACCCAAAGCAGATCCCTTTTAACGTTTCTCTGGTGTTTCTTGAATATAAATAGATATGGAGGATCTTTAAAGACTTGGGATTTCCTTTGTTTGGTATTCAGCTGTGGTAAATAATCTGATGTCACAGTTTTTAACCACTTCATAGTCAGCTTTCAGGCCAAGACATGCTGCAGAGACACTGGGTAAATGGCAGAAATTATTCTCGCACACAGAATGATGCTCTCAGAAACTCAAGTAATGGTTTCATAATCCAAGCACAAGATGAGAGAATTTCAGCAGTGACTGATAGCAACAGCTGGGGTATTAAAAAAAAATGGCAGTTCATTTGTGAGAGCAAAAAGTGGAAATCATGTGGTTCAAGAGAAAAGTCTTCTAAAAGGACAGGCAGCTTCTATTCCAAGAAACACAAACCCTAATACTGTCTAAAATACAGTTTGAAACATACCATCAAAGTAATTGCTTCAGTTTCAGGGATTTAGAATTGGTTTGGAACTTGGTTGGGGTGAATGGGCGATAAGAAGGTGTTCTCTTAAGTCAATGAGTTTTCCTTCCACTATAACGGTCAACAGGAATTTGATACTATATGGTGTCAGCTTCCAGGCCCAGAACTGGCCCCAGTTACATGTTATGGAAATCGCAGCAAAACCTCATTAAATTGCCAGAGTCAAACAGCACCAATGCAGCACTGATGTAACCAGATTGCGCCAACTCATCAAGAATAGTGTTTGTCTTCACTTCAAAAGTTCTGCCAATAGAACATCTGCTTTGCAGAACATGGATCCAATCACTGAAATGCTTTAGCAGTATTTTGAACAGCTCTGTTTCTGGGTCATGTTTTTAAGAACTGATGATCAAAGATGATGCCCAAAATGTGCTTAATGCATTTTCTTTATTCTTAAAATAGCCATCAGTTGGGCTGATCCAATAGTGGAAACGCTTCTTATCCTACATAGCACAAATGGTGGAGCCATTCAGCATAGAAAAACAATGCACAATGTGTACAGCAACAAAGGGACTTGGCATTCTGGTGTGAGCTGATACTCACGAGGAGTGACCACTTAGTAATGATCACAGTGCATTAAACGGATCCCATGTAGTGCATAATGTTGACTGTTGCTTCATAATTGTGGGTTCAAATCCCCAGGGGGGTAAAGCTTCCCTTCCAACACCAACCCTCACTGGGTTGGGCCTAGTGCATTCAATATGAAGAAAAATCAGAAATCTTTGTAACAGGGCAGCTGAACAGCAGGTGCTGTCAGTTTCAATCTACAACCATCATCGCTGCCTTGTTTTATCACAGTCCTGCAGCTGTGAATCCACAATGTTGTTGCCCAGGTTAATTCTGCTTTTACAATATGACTTGATTTGAGAAAAGCACAAAGCCTCTTTACATGTTGAAGGATAGCAGTTATAGAGTGAGTTTTGCAGCTTCCTCTTCTTTAGTGTCCAAGTCACAGTTGAATTGCTGCATTCAGCATAGTTGTAACAACAGTGCATTTGTGGTATTGTCCTACATATCTTGCACAGTGTACCTGGCTGCCTCTATCACGCCCTCACTGTGAGGGATTCTGGCAACTCTCAACTTGAGTCTGTTCGGCAACAGCAGGTGGCAGATCCGTCCCATCCCGTGCTCGGAACAGGAGTTCTCCAGGTTGGATGACATGCTCAGTTTGCCAGCTGCCATTGCTATATTGCTGGTAAAAGTCTGTGTCGGCTTGGAACATGACCAGGGCTTGGGCTGTGTGGATGCGCACATGCTGTGCCAGGCTGTTGGCATCCAGGAACTTTTCCCCACAAGAATCGCAGGCATAAAGGATGTGTGCATTTGGATCTGAGAAGAAAAAGCAGCCATCAGAGATGTCATTAACTGATGATACCAACACTAAATTAAAGTAGGTTCGATGTTTGATGTGATCCCTTCATCCTGCAACACCACACGTTATTACAATTTAACCTCATAAAAATGCAGGCTGTAACTCAGTTCTGTACCAAAGTTGCTGTCTTCCAGACAAAACAGTAAATCAAGTTTCTGTCTAAGGCAGACCTGGCTAGAATATCCCATGTCACACCACAGAAGAACAGCATGGGAGCATCCTCTGGTTTCTGAACAATATACGTCCTTCAGCCAGTAAAACGCATTAGCCAGATTAGATAAGGTTGTGGATTGCTGCCTTTAGGAGCTGGCCATGCACAGACTGGCTGCTGCATTTCCTGCAACACAACAGCAACTACACTTCAAAAGTGCTTCTTTGTCCGGCAAGCACTTGGGATGATCTGAGGTAGTGAAAGGTGCCATATATATGTAGTTTTAAATGGTGATTTTTTTTCCAAGTGATTATGCTAATATGGATTGGTTGAATTACAACAACAGGAAGCATTTCAGGCTCAGACTTTCCTTAAAATGGATATCTTATATCAGGAACTCTTTAAATGAGTAGAATCCTTGGGGGAGTAGTGAAACATAAGGAGCCACAATGGAGAATGTACAGAGACAGGTGAGAGGTTTACGCGGGGGGCGGGGGGGACGTGATCTGCGATAAGGAAGTTTCAGCACCAAAGTACCAGTAATAAACTCCAAATCTCCTCTTCTGATGGTCAGCGAGATCCTCACCTGCTTCCTGAACCTGCTCTACTGCCTTTGTAATCTCCGCTTTCAGGACCTCTGTCTCATCAGCAGTGACTGCTGTTGCCACAGGAACCACTACAAGGATATAAATCAGGGATTAAATCAAAGCTAACAGTTAACACTGTGAATGCAGAAGCAATGGTACAACTTGATCTCATAAAACTCAGTACTGACTGACATACAAATATCAGAACATGCATAGTTGCAGCTAGAACATACGTCTGGCTGTAGACGTTCACAACCACGTGACTCAACCATGTTTATCCTTGATTTAGATCCTCGTTCATTTCGTGGTGGTTTTGGATTTACTGGCCATGTGAGGTGTAGTCAAATGGTTCATTTCTTCATTGTAAATTTACTGTTTGGTTAGCAGTTCAAGTCACTGTAGTTACACTTATTTTGTTGCATGCATTATTCAAATGAACACTTACGCATGCATATATTAGAAATGTCAGCTGTGGCTCAGTTGGTAATACTCTCACTTTTGAATAATCAGGCTGTGGATTTAAATCCCACTCCAGTGATGTGAGCACAAAAATCTGGGCTAACACTCCAGTGAAGTATTGGAGCAGTGCTGCACTATTGGAGGTGCCACCTTTCAAATATGACGTTCCAAGGTGGATGTGAAAGATGCCCGAGGCACTATTCCAACAAAGAGCAGGGAAAGTCTCCTCTGTGTCCTAGCCAATGTTTCACTGTCAATCAACATCACTGGTTATTATGCTATTTACCTTTGTAGGAGCTTGCTGTGCACAATGCAGCTGCCAGTATTTACTACATTATAACAGTATGTTTACTTCAACAATCTACCTGGGCTGTTATGAGCTTTGAAACATTCACTGGTCATGAAAGGTGCTATGTAAATGAAAGTCATTTTTAAATATTCTGCGTGCAACTGGTGGCCATAGTAATGGCAATGCTCACCAGTCAGCTGAGTCACTGCAGTAGCAGCCAGTGCCTCAGTTGCCAAGGTAACCACAGTGTCTGTTGTAACAGTGACAACATTCCTTTCTTCTTCATCATCATCCTCGTCTTTAGTTTTGAGCTTTTTAAGGCTGGTCTTTCCCTGATGGACAGTTTTAACATGTGACCGCAGATTGTCGACACGATTGAAACCTCGTCCACATGTATCACAGAGATAGGGCTTTTCACCTGTTACAGAAAGTGAAAGCTTATTAGAACCAGGAAGTAACATTTAACAGATTCAGCAGGTTACAGACTATACCCAACAGAGGGGGCTCTTGTGGGGTAATGGTAGTGTCCCTACCTCTGGGTCAGATGATTCGTGTTCAAGTCCCACCTGCTCTGGAGGTGTGTCATAACACGTTTGAGTAAGATTGAAATACCTACCTTAAGCAGCCTTCAGATTACAACCCACACTATTTGACCAGGCCTCACTTTCTGTCTAACATACCTGAACAACCTGAAGGATAAACCAGTAAAACTTGCAGATGACACACATTGATCTGATTCATAATGTATACCTCAAAATAGAGCTCTGGTATGATCAGTACATACATTTCCAAGTATGACTTTCTTGTTTACTTTCTTTCTTTTTTCCCTCTGAGCAGACTTTAACCATCTACAGAAAGCATTGATATGGCCTCAGATAATATTTGGCAAACCAGCCAGTTTCTGTATTATACCCAATTAACCAGGTTAAAATCAACAGTTTGCAACTAAGTCCCATATTTGCTCACCTGCTTATATCTATTCACAGTGTTGCGTCCTATGCACTGGGGAGATGACAGGCAGACGGGGCAACCATTTTGTAGAACACTTACCATTTGTCCACAAAACTGTCCCTGAACTTCCAGTTGCCTGTCACTTCAACACACCACCGTATTCCCTGGCCAACATTTCTGTCTTGGCCTGATGCAGTGCTCCAGCAAAGCTCAGTGTAAACTAAAAGAACAGCATCTCATCTTCTGCTTGGGGACCCTGTAACCTTCTGGACTCAATGTTGAGATCAATAATTTCAGAACTTGATCACCTTCTTCTACATCCTTTCCTCAGCCCTACATTCCAGGCCCTGTCATGATGTGGGCTGCTTTCAGCACAGCCAACCCATTTTTACCTACTTACAGTACCCATTAGCCGCTTTACTTTCTCCCTGGCATATTGTCTTCCCTTTGTTTTCCCAACTGTTGTTCTTTCTCTCTCTGGACTCCATTTGCTCCCCATTCTCTGTTTTCAGCATATATACCATCTTCTCCCAGCTACTATTAGTTCTTAAGAAGAGTTACTGGACTCGAAACATTCAACTCTACTTTTCACAGGGGCTGTGGAGAGGAACCCATTGAGTTTCTCCAGCTTCTTCTGTTTCTATCCCATTGTATACCTGATACACATAAAAACAGCACCCAGATTAAACTCAACACACCAGGAACAGATTTCAAATTATACAGTAGTTGGCCAAGCTCCAGAAAATAAAATTTTGCTGACTGGTGAACAGAAACCAGTCCATACATTTAAGGACCACATATTGGCCAGAAATAAAGCAGCTAGCTTGGGGCCAGCTATAGTAGGTGAGTCAGGTATCTGACATCATGAAACTGGAGTCAAGTTACAGATTAACTACAATGATTTCTTTTACATTTATTCTCTGGATTTTGACAAAACTGACATTTATTTATTGCCAACATCCTCAATGCTCTGAATGTACTGAATCAATCACAAATGCAAACCTGGAGTGATGTGATGGGATGACTGGGTAAGGCTGTGACCCCTTTTGCCCAAAACTGTCAAACATTAGGGAACCATTTGGATTGCATCAATGGACAGCTTTCACGAAAACAGTTTTTTTTTTAAGCACTCCCCACCCCCACCATGTTGAAACTATCAACCCCTTGGCAGCTACCAGAACCACTGTACCCAGTGAGCACAAACTGGTGGAGGTTAGTGGGAGCTGCTGTTACTCACCAGTGTGGATGATGACGTGTTTAGCAAGGTCACCAGCATTAACAAATGCCTTGTTACAGATGTGACACTGGTGTGGCCGGATGTTGTCGTGGTGCCGGATGTGATTGGCCAACTGACTGGATTGGGTAAACCTGAGGGGACAGAAAGACATAACAAACATCATTTAATGTTTAAAAAAAACCCCACGCAGAACAGGTCATCCTGCATAAGTCTCACAGTTTACCTCAATATAAGCTCTCACCCTGGAAAAGGACACCCCAGCGTAAACCCTCCCTGAAGAAATGGTCATCACCCAGTCTTTGGTTCATCTGATATCTTTCTGTTTTTAAATTTCACAAGTATAATCCAGACAGACAATTCCATATCATGTTGATCTCTATTACTGACCTTTTACCACAGCGGTCACAGACGTACGGTTTCTCCCCTGTGTGTTGCCTGATATGAGCTATTAGAGAGCTCGCCTGAGTGAAGCTTTTCCCACATATGATGCAGATACAAGGCTTCTCACCTGCAAAAGACCTCGGTTAATGTTGCCAAGAATCACAGCAGGAGGACACGGAAACTCTGATGTATATTTTATTCAATATCTGTGCTGTGATAATCAGCAACTACCTCATTGCCCCACTTTTAGGATTTCTTCTACTTCTCAGTTCACTTCAACCATCAATGTTCTACGTTCCTCTCCAGAAAACACCAGTCTTTAATGAGTAGTGCAGACTCTCACCCAAATGGCAATTCTTCACTTTTGAGCTGAGACTGTGGGCTGTCTTGTGAGGATAGGTTGAACAGGCTGGACTTACTTCGACTCGAGTTTAGAAGAATGAGGGGTGACTTCATTGAAGTGTGTAAGATTGGGGCGTGGCAGTGTCCCTGCCTCTGGACCAGAAGGTCAGGATTCACCTAACCTGAAGGTATGCCATGATATGTTTGAACTGGTGGACTTAATAACTATAAGATCTTAAACATCCTTGACAAGATGCCTCATCTTCTGGGGTGAGTACAGAACTAGGGGTCTCCCTTTTAGAATGGTTGTGAGGAACTTTTTTGTTTTCTCTGAGGGTTGTGTGACTTTGGAACTCTGTCTGAGAAGGTGGTGGAGACGTGGTAATTGAATATTTTTAAGACACAGGCAGATAAATTCCAAGGTAAATGGGAATGTGGAATTGGAAACAAGCAGATCAACCACGATCTTATTGAATGTTGTACTAGGCTCAAGGGGCCATATGGGATACTTCTGCTTCTAATTCAGTTGTTCATATGAGTGCACTGAGATACAGGGAAACATGGATGGAACCCAAACCAATCCTGACTTAATCCTTGCAATGTTCAAGCAGGAACAAAAACAGAAGTTGCTGGAAATGCTCAGCAAGTCTGGCAGCATCTGTGAAGAAAAAAATCAGAATTAACATTTTGGGTCTGGTGACCCTTCCTCAGAAGTGTTCAAGCAAGCACTTCCTGGTATATATTTGGTGATAAGTGATTACAGCAAGAGGTGTGGCTGATTTACTTAGACACTGAGTCCACTGCAGTGTGCGGAACATCACTCCAGTCAACTCTGGGCATTGAACCTGGGACCTGTACAGATCAGGGCGCAGCCATGTGTGTGCTCTAATTACTGTGCACATACACCAGAATTGCTGAACTGTTACTGTGGTTTAGGGTGGGGTGGGAAACAGTTTAAAAGAAAAACAAGTGTAAAGAATCCCCAGCTGACAAATTTAGATGCAGAGCTGGCTACACAGGTCACGGGAAAAACAGACACAGAGACCTGACATAACCACAAAGGAATGTTCCCTGTGCCCCCAGGGAACAGCAGCTCAGGCAGCCTTGGGTATGACTACAGCTGCCCTCTAACAGGCATTGCAGCTCCAGCCACAGCCCACGTGATGTTGTTATGATGTTGTTACATTGACAATTAATCACCAGTTTTTGAGGCCTCTTGGTATGAGGCTGCATCAGACAATACACTTCCATCTTGATTCTGAAACTTATTTTGATCTTTTTCAGAGGTGACTTTGTGATTCTTACTGAATACCAATGCCCCACATGGGCAGATATTTCAGGTTGTTACCTGTGTGAATGCGCACATGACGCTGCAATGCTCCAGGATCAGAAAATGCTCGCTGGCAATGTGGGCAGACGTACGGTTTCTCCCCACTGTGGATCCTCAGGTGGCGTTTAAGGTTTCCTGTAAAGTAGATCTGTTGGGGTTAGTGCCAGGATGTAGTGAACAGAACTTTAATAAACTGGAATGGTCTGCAAAACAAAGAGGGTCCAGCCCCAGGAAAGGCACAGTACAGCCCATAGCTCCAGAAACTGGAGAAAGAAAAGAAAGATCTCACAAACTGCTGGGCCAGCTATTTATATATACTACGGCTACAAGAGAAGGACAGAGGCTAGGAATTCTGTAGCATGTAACTGACCTCCTGGTTACCCAGTATCTATCCACCATCTACAAGCTATAAGTCAGGAATGTGATGGAATACACTGCATTTGCCAAGAATAGTGCAGCTCCAACAACACTGAAGAAGTTTGACACCATCCAGGACAAGGCAGCTCGCTTGACTGACAAATCATCCATTATCTTCAACATCCACTTCATCCAGCACTGATGCTTAGTAGCACCAATTCTCCTCTGACAGCATGTTCCAAACCCACAACCCCTACCATTTAGAAGGACAAGAGCAGCAGGTGCAAGGTCTCGCCACCACATGCAAGTTCCCCTCCAAGCAATGCACCATCCTGACTTGAAAATACATTATTCCTTCAGTGTCGCTGAACCAAAGTCCTGGAACTCTCTTCTCAATAGCAACATGGATCTGTCTAGATCCAAGGACTACTGTGGTTCAAATAGGTTAGTTCACCATCACCTTCTCCGGGGCAATTAGAGATGGGCAATAAATGCAGGATCTGCCAGCAAAGCCCAGATCTCATGAATAAGTAAAATGAAATGTAATCTATTGTCAGCATGCAGTTTGGTGGAATAAATATTGACCACGATATCAGAGAGATCACACCTCATTATCATCGGATAGTGCTGAGCCTGTTCTTAGACTTTGGCTTATAATATAATGAAATAATGAAAAATGACACCTTGCTCAGCATTGGAGTATCAACCAGGAACATATGTTCAGGTTTCTCAAGTGAGGCTTGAAACTATAGTCTTTGACTTAAGAAGACAGAATGCTACCCATTGAAAAGAATCTTCAGCCACTTTTCCATTCTCTAACCCAGGAACATGAAAGTCAATTTGCATCCTTCTCATTCTGGCTGATGTCACCCAACTCCAGACATGGAGCCAGTATCTTTCTCAATTGCTTGACTACCTGCTTATACAACTGACCAAGTCAATGCTGAGCACAGGTGTTTTATTACACATTTCACAAGGTCAGTGTACTGGTCACAGCAAGCCCAGCTCTCACCTGATGTGGTGAACTGCTTCCCACATTCCCTACACTTCAGGGGTCCATCCACAATGTGAATCTTCAGATGGGCTTTCAAGTTCCCCAGCTGTAAAACAGATAAAGTGACAATAAACTGCATCAGCAGCTAATGCTGTGTTTAGATTTTGCAGCATGCATTAGCAATCAGGATCCAAACAAGTAGCATAAACATGTGATGGATGACAACTCCTGTTCTGAAGGCGTCCTGCTCTCTGAATAATGGAGGCCTCTTGTCGGCAGAGTTTGCAAGGCCTGAAGTAGTCCTGGATCCCAGTCATGAGGTGAGTTTTAACTTTGGTTGTGGGTCTCAGGTAGAGCAAAATGGACTCTCCAGAAGAGAAATGACCAAAGCCAGTGGCAGTCAGTTAGAGTCTTGATACATTGTGAAGAGAGACTGAAAGGGCAGGCAGAAAAGGAAATAAAACTGAGCTTGAGAGATAAGAGGGAAGGGCTTTGGGAGAAGTAGCTGCTGGTCATGAGCAAGTCATTTGTTTCCCTCTATGACTAACAGCCCCACATTAGGGACCTTCATCCACACTGTAACATGGTTGGGGACATGGACAACAGGCCAGAACTACAGTGTTGCACCTAGTTCTGGTTACCACACTATAGGAAGGATATGAAGGTCCTTTCTAGGGTGCAGAGGAAATCACAGAATGGTTCTGGGGATGAAGAATTTTAGCTAGAAGGTTGCTTTGGAGAAACTTGGATTCTTCATGGAACAAAGAAGATTGAGGGGAGATTTGAAATTATAGTAGATTTGGTTAAAGTAGACAAATAAAGCTGTTGCTATTTGCAGATGGTACAAGGACTAGGGGACCCAGATTTAATGTTTTGAAATGAAGTTATGAAGGGATATGACGAAGAACTTTTTTTAATGCTGAGGATGATAATGAAGTGGAACTCATTACCAACAAGTGTAGTGGAAGAGGAGATGATTAATGATTTCAAAATGAAATTGGATGGGTAACTGAACTTGTTGGGCAACAGGGAGGGAATGGGACTGACTGGATTACTCCACAGAAATCTGGCATTGGACTTGTTGATCCTAGCTGATGATTAATAGTCAGCCAAATAAAATCCCAGAATGAAACTTGACTTGATAGATCATGTTTGTTTTTTAACCTGTTGGTTACTATGGTGGTTAGTCATTACAATATATTCATGTGAGGTTGCAGATGTTCTTTAACAGAACATATTTGTATTAAACAAAAGAAACAAAGAAGTTCTCTATTTATATTAGACAGTTAGGAAGATTTAGACACAAACTGCAAAACAGCATTTCAATGGACTTTCCAACACGTCCTTTTACAGATACTGAAATAAAATCTTATCTCAACTCTTTAATGTTTTACTTTCTTGACGTTTCCCAGATTCCTTTGCCCTTGGATTCCTAAGACAGTTTTATAATTCCTTTCCAAGTCTGCTGGCATGAACCTCATTCACCCCTGATGAGCTAAATCTCCTTTCAGTTCAGTTGGCTTGAAAACTTTTACAACACTCTCACAACCTGGATGCTGCACAGCTGAGAAAAAAAAAACACTTCTGCCTGGCTGACTGGTTCTGCTGAACTGAAACCTTGAACCCTCTGTTTTGAAGTCCAAACAAAACTAGTAGCTTTAATCATTTTTTTCTGCCTGTTTTATACTCAGCAGTGTAAACATTTCATCCATTAACTCCATTTGAGTGAATAACATGCCTGCTAGGATATGATGTATTTATGTCATTGTACCAAATAACTTTACAATCCTTTTAAAAACTATCTTTGTAGACCTAACCAAAACCTATTTGGCTCTATTTTAAAATTCAGATCACAAATTGTAATTATGTATATTCTACACCTTTTATCCCAGGGTAGAATGGTCTCCATCTGTGTCACGATGACTCCATAACATCAGAGAGGTACACAATGTTATGCCTTTGCTAGCCACTCAGAGGTATATTTTAAAAAAATAGTAGCCACTTCCCCTCCTTTACAGAACCTGTTTAAACTCACCGCAGTGAATGCAGGTCTGAAGAAGCCATTAAATCATTTTCAGTTCAGTGTTGCTGGATCAGGAGTACAACAGATCCTTGTGGAGCCACCTATGCAAGCATTCAAACCGAGGAATTGTCATCTGCCATGCAGATTCGATAATCCCAATCATTTTTTGGAAAAGAAATCCTTTCTTCCTGTTGATGTGCTTTACACATTCTCTGAGTGCCAATTTAGTCCCATGTTATAGCTTCATGGCTTTGACACAAAAGAAATTACCTACTTGCTTAGAATACTGCTCGGGCTGCAGAGACAGATACCATCCTCATTCTAGTTGAGTTCACTGATCTTGGCCCCTGCAGCAGTAGAAGTGTTACAACTGACCCCTGCATTGAAGGCGGAGTAAGATTAGTAAATATTGAACTGCTAAGAAGTGGGGAAAGGAGGAGTCCTACCTGATTGAAACGTTTCTCGCAGTGTGGACACTTGTGAACCTTGTCAGCATCGTGCATTTCCAGATGCCGCATTTTGGCAGTGGGATCAGAGAATGATCTCTCACAGTAATCGCACTGGTAAGGCTTCTCACCACTGTGAACCAACTGGTGGCGTTTCAGGTTGCCGGAGGTGGTGAATGTTTTCCTGCAGTCATCACACGTGTACTTAGCCTCACCCGTGTGTCGCTTCTTATGCAAATTCAACAAACTGATGAGCCGGTAGCTCTTCCCACACTCTTCACAGGAATGAGGTTTAACAGGACTGTGGGAAAAGGAAATACTGTTAGCACAGGATTCCAATCGAAAGCTTTTGTCTTCTTAGGGAACTGTATTTAATTATGAATAAATTCACTGTTGTCGGTTAAGTTTGATCTGTGTCCTGATGAAAATGCACTATGATGAAAAAATTACACCTTAATTTATTCCTTCAACTTGTTTCCAGCCCTCGGGGCAGCCCGGGTTTGGAATACAAAACTGGTTTCAATTATGCCCACGCCACCTCCAGATTTGATTTTTCAAAACCTCCGCCTTGTTGGCTTCTATATTAACCTCAGCTCATCCTAATCCCACGCCTAAACCAGATTTCCGAACAGGTGGCCAACCTGGAGTCCTGTGTGACCCAACCAACCATTTCTAGAGATATATCAACTGCAAGAGAGGAAGTCTTTGACTGGAGGAGCATCAAGCAGTGTGATATCAATGGCTTTACTCTGTCTGGAGCTGTGGAATGAGACTGGGAGGCTGTCACAATATTATGCTGCAGCTGTAAAGGGTGCTGGCAAGACCACACTTCGAGTACAGTGTACAGTTTTGGTCTTCTTAGTCGAGAAAGGATGTACTGGAGGGGGTGCAGAGGAGGTTCACTAGGTTGATTCTGGAGTTGAGAGGGTTGGCTTATGAGGAGAGATTGAGTAGACTGACACTATACTTAATGGAATTTAGAAGAATGAGGGGGGATCTTATAGAAACATATAAATTTATGAAGGGAATAGACTGAATAGAAACAAAGGTTGTTTCCACTGTTGGGTGAAACTAGAACAAGGGGACATAGTCTCAAAATAAGGGGGAGCAGATTTAGGATTGAATTGAGGAAGAACTTCTTCACCCAAAGGGTTGTGAATCTGTGGAATTCCCTGCCTAGTGAAGCAGTTGAGGCCACCTTGTTAAATGTTTTTAAGGCAAAGATAAATTTTTGAACAGTAAAGGAATTAAGGGTTATGGTGAGCAAGCAGGTAAGTGGAGCTGAGTCCACAAAAAAAAAATCAGCCATGATCTTATTGAATAGCAGAGCAGCTTGATGGGTCAGATGACTTACTCCTACTCCTACATTTTATGATCTTATTGTCATGAAAACAGTGGCTGAGGAGGAGGAGAATGAGGGTGAGGGGGGAGCATTGAGAATCCGATGGACTGGTGAAGCTTTATTCCCCAAAATATTGAGCATTGAATGGATGTTCTGTACCCTGGTGGGTGAACCTTGCAGTGCTCCTGATTGGCATTTCAGTCAGGATGCTCTGACTGTGTTTTGGGGGATTCCAGGGATATGATCCTTTCACAGTTGCAGGAACTTGCTCCTTATTGGAAAATCCGCAACACTCACCTGGGGCCTGGAGGGAGAGGGTGATGTGAGAGGGGTGCAAAATGAGTGTCGGGGGTGGGCGAGTACATGTGAGGGGGTGGGTGAGTGAGTGTGAGGGAGTGGGTAGGTGTGAGTGAGTGAGTGTGACGAGGTGGGTAAGTGAGTGTGAGGGGTTGAGTGTGTGGGTGTGCGGGAGTGGATGAGTGGGTCTGGGTGAGTGAGTGTGAGGGGCTGGGTGGAAGGGGCTGGGTGAGTGAGTGTGAGGGGGTGAGTGCGTGGGTGTGAGGGAGTAGGGAGTGAGTGAATATGATGGGGTGGGTGAGTGGGTATGTGGGGCTGGGTGAGTGTGAAGGGGTGGGGAGTGGGTGTGTGAGTGTGATGGGGTGGGTGAGTGAATGTGGGGGTGTGGTTAGTGGGTGTGTGGGGGTGGGGAGTAAGTGTGACAGGCTGGTTGAGTGAGTGTGAGGGGGTGGGTGAGTAAATAAATGTGAGGGAGTGAGTGAGTGATTGCAGAGGTGGGTAGATGAGTGTGGCTGTGTGAACAGATTTGTGGGCATGTGAGTGAGTGAAGGTGGCTGTGGGTGGGTGGGTGAGTGAGTGGACGATTGGAGCAGTTGGCTGACTGATGTTTTCAAAATGTTAAGGGAAGAAATAGGTTAAATTGATGAAATGTATTCCACTGATTGGGGAGTAAAGGGCTCATGGGAAAAGCCTAAAATTGAGAACCAAATGTTTCAGGAGTGAAAGTGAAATTAGGAACTTTTACACAAAAACAGAACTGGCCAAGATGAACGTTGTTGTTCTGAACAAGGATCACTTTCTCTCCACAGATGCTTCCAGCCTTGCTGAGTTTCTCCAGCAATTTCTGTTTTCATTTCAGATTTCCAGCATCCGCAGTTCTTAGTTTTATTATTATGATGAGTTGTTAGGTTAGAAATCAGCCATGACCTCACTAAATGACACATCAAGTCTGAGGAGCTAAATAGCCTCTTCCTGCTCTCATGAACTAACAAATGACCTTGAATAACTAATGTTGATTCTGAGCCACAGTGGCTCTCCCATACCTGTGTGTTTTCTCATGTGCTTTGCAGGCTGCAGGGTCGGAGAATGCTTTATTACACTCCCTGCAGGAGAACGGCTTCTCTCCCGTGTGGATGCGGACGTGCCGCTTGTAGTTTCCTGTGTGTGTGAACTCTTTCCCACAGTCCTAGAATAAAGAAGGTATAATTCAGTTGCTAGAAGTTTAGATGAGAAAGAGGTAACTTGATTGAAACATAAAAGATCCTGAGGTTCGTGTGGAAAGGATGTTTTCTCTTTTGGGAGAATCTAGAACTAGGGTTTGCTGTTTAAAAATAAGTGGTCACTCATTTAAGACAATGATGAGGAGAATTTTTTTTCTCATGGAGGATTGTGAGACTTTGGAACTCCCTTCCCTAATAGGCAGTGGAAACATAGTCTTTGAATATTTATATGGTAGAGGTCAATAGATTCTTGATAAGCAAGGGGTGAAAGGTTATCAGGAGTAGGTGAGAATGTGGAGCAATCAGATCAGCCATGATCCTACTGAAATGGCAGAGTAGGATCACAGGACCAAGTGGCTAATTTCTGGTCCTAATTCGTCTCCGTGTATGTTTTAAGAACGAGCCATGGCAGGGGGCAGAGGAGGCCACCACAGCCACTTTATAGATATGTGTGTGTCGGGTAAGCTAATGAACAGCTTCGAATCCGAGCTTATCTTGGCCAAAGTAGTGCCACTGGCAAGGGGCAAATGATCACTTGTTTGAGATGCAGGAAAG
This sequence comes from Rhincodon typus, assembly GCF_021869965.1. Classification (NCBI taxonomy): domain Eukaryota; kingdom Metazoa; phylum Chordata; class Chondrichthyes; order Orectolobiformes; family Rhincodontidae; genus Rhincodon; species Rhincodon typus. Next base: position 21,781,309 of record NC_063362.1, on the reverse strand, counting down.
TAACTGTCTATGACAAGATTGTGAGCAGCAAGATTCAGCATCACGAGGCTTCTCATGGTTACGAAGAAAGAGGTGATTATGGTGGTGGTAACAAAACAGGGTAGTTAGCAGCACATGCTGTACCTGAACTGGCAACAAGGCTCCCATGTTAAAAGG
>NC_063362.1:21748595-21780653 GCF_021869965.1 Rhincodon typus | reverse complement strand
TCAATCAGATTTAGGTCTTTTATAGACTGTTCCTGCAGAATAGTTTCATTAAGCAACAGTCCACTATACTAGACGGACTCCAGCATTTGGGCCATAACCCTCTAAACCCTTCCTATTCATAGACCTATCCAGATGCCTTTAAATGTTGTAATTGTACCCGCCTCTACTACTTCCTCTGGCAGCTTGTTCCAAACACGCACTACCGTCTCCATGAGAAAGTGACCTCGGGTCCTTTTTAAAATCTTTTCCCCTCATCTTAAACCTATGCCCTCTAGTTTTGGACTCCTCCATACTATTTGGCTATTCAAACATCCATGCCCCTCATGATTTTACAAACCCCTACAAGATCACCCCTCAAACTCCAATGCTCCAGGGAATAAAGCACAAGCCTATCAGACTCTTCCTATAACTGAAACCCTCTAGTCCCGGCAACATCCTTGTAAATGTTTTCTGCCCCCTCTCAAGTTTAACATCCTTCCTACAGAAGGGTGACCAGAATTGTACACCGTATTCTAAAAGTAGCCTCACGAATATCTTATACAGCCGCACCATGACCTCCCAATTCCTACACTCAATCTGACCAATGAAGGCAAGACTGCCAAATGCCTTCCTCACCACCCCATCTACTTGTGACTCCACTGTCAAGGAACTACGTACCAACACTCCGAGGTCTCTTTGCTCTGCAACACGCTCCATGGTTCTATCATTAACTGTATAAGTTTCCTCAAGTTACCTATAATTTTTAAGAACTTGCTGGATTTGTCCATTAGTAGGCCATTAAACCTGTCGCAGAAAGGCATGGTGGCTCAGTGGTTAGCACTGCTGCCTCACAGCGCCAGGGACCCGGGTTCAATTCCACCCTCGGGCAACTGTCTGTGCGGAGTTTGCACATTTTCCTCATGTCTGCGTAGGTTTCCTCCGGGTGCTCCAGTTTCCTCCCACAGTCCAAGGATGTGCAGTGTAGGTAGATTGGCCATGCTAAATTACCCATAGTGTCCAGGAATGTTTAGGTTAGGTGGGTTAAACACGGGGTAGGGGAATGGGTCTGGGTGGGACGCTCTTCGGAGGGGCTCTGCGGATTTGTTGGGCCGAATGGCCTGTTTCTACACTGTAGGGAATCTATGAAAAAGTTAGGGCATGTATTTAATAGCAGAAGTATCTTTTTATTCTTTGACAAAATAAGGTAAAAATCGTGTTTTTTTTTCAAATATAACCTTTCCATTCGTCCCTCTTGTAATTCAATCTTTCTTCACTCAGTTTAACGCTATATTACCCAAACTAATTTACCGTTTTCATCTGATGTTTCTCCAACTGTCTTGCAATTCCTAAATCTTAACTAGTTATTTTGGCATCATTATTGGTTAACATCCCTGACACCCATTGCCCTTGCCGCACTGTTATATACTTGCGCTTCAAGTAAGTGAAGTTCCAAATTACAATTAATTTGAATGATGCAGCAAGAAGCTGAAATACTAGTGCATGCCACAAGATGTGCTGTTACAGCAAAGTTTGGCATTTAAACTTCAATCTATGATCTCCTAGAGAACACATTTTACCTGAATGATAAGAGCCTAGAAATTGATTGCAAATTATCAAGTTGATAAACAAGATTTTCTTAAATTGTTGAAACTGGTAGAGGTCTTTACGTCCTTATACTTCAGCACAAATTGTATTATGGAATAAGTCATCCACCAATACAGTGATTGAATCCACCCACAAACAACAGCAAGTACATATCCAAAAATAACCAACCCTGAGCACAGTGGAAAACTATGAACAGGTGCGCATAAGGGGATGCTCAGTTAACATGAGGGAGAAAGGAACAGAAGGCCAACTGGGTTGACTGGCTGCTTTTGTATGTATATGCGAAATAATAGGATGGTATTGTCTGAAATTATTTCTGACACTATGCTCATTTGAAAAAATTCTTGGCAGTCATTATATCTACTTTTGAATAAAAACACTGACTCATTACAAACAAAATAAATATTCCTCAACTATGTTAAGAACAGATTTACTACACCAACGCATGTAACTGTAGGAGTCCCTAAAGAAAGGTCTGAAATTACTACCCAGCCAAATGCAGATTTCAGAGATAGATGGCACACCTAGATAAGAAAACAGTGCAATTCGTTTTACTAGGAAAGTGAATGTGACCCAATCTGTTCAAGGTACATTGGAAATACCAATTTTACAACAAAGTGGTGCATTTATATAGCACCTTTAACAAAGCAAAATGTACAAAGGCATTTCCGCAAGAATGTTAATTAATAATTTGACATTAAACCACAGATTATGATGGGGTCCAGGTACATAATTCTTTGAAATTTGCACCACAGGTAGATAGGGTAGTTAAAAAGATGTTTAACATGCTTGCCTTCATTGCTCAGACCTTTGAGTATAGGAGTTGAGACATCATGTTGAGGTTGTGCAGAACATTGATCAGGCCTCTTCTAGAGTACTGCGTGCAGTACTGGTTGCCCTGTCATAGGAAAGATATTAAACTGGAGCAGGTTCAGAAAAGATTTACTGGGATGTTGCTGAGAATGGACAGTTTTAGTTATAAAAGTAGGCTGGAAAGTCAGGACTTTCTTCACTGGAGCGTAGAAGTTGAGGGGTGACAACAGAGGTTTATAAAATTATGAGGGGCGTTGATAAGATGCATAGCAAGGGTCTTTTTCCTAGGGTGGGGGAGTTCAAAACTAGGGGGCACATTTTTAAGGTGAGAGAAGGAAGTTTTAAAAAGGATATGAAGGGCAACATTTTTTTTTAAAACACAGACTGGTACGTGTGTGAAATGTACTGCCAGATGAAGTGCTAGAAGCAGGTTTAGTTACGACATTTAGAAGACATTTGGATAAATCCATGCATAGGAAAGGTTGGAGGGAAGGGGGCCAAACGCAGGTGAGCGGGATTAGGTTAGTTTGGGAACATGATCGGCGTGGACTATGTTGTATGACTCTGTGGTAGTAGGATAAACAACCAAAAGCTTGGTATTCCCAATACTGCCATACACTCTACAGATAAGCAAGAAAATACTAATCCTGAGATACCCAGACAACTGATTATGTTTTTCTCTCACAGACATTAGCTTCTGTAGTGAAAACTAAGTAGCACCAAAATTTAAGCAGCAAACGACAAAACAAACCAGAGCAAACAGTAAATTTGCAGAAATATCCTTCTATTCACAACATTCGAGATTATTACAATAAAAATAACTTCTGAACTCCTAAATGCCTTCCCACTCCTCTTAGTTCCTCTTTTTCTTTATATTCTAAATGCAAAGACTGTTACAGACTAGTGCATGCAAAACATCTCTGTTGCAGAATCTCTTTACTTCATAGGTGACTAAAATTCCTACCCCGAGAGATGGTATTTGACTTCTTATATTTGACACTATTTATTACTGTCTTCCTCTAACCTCTCTCTTCAGCAGTCACCTTACTGGCACAGTTTTCCACTGGTATCATTCAGACTATTGATAGCACACCACGTTATTCATTAGTTTCTCTCACCTATGCATGATCTCTGCTAATGTAAACCAGGCTGCACTCCTTGTCCCTCCTTCATCTACAGGTATTTTTAAATTAACCTGTACAAGGATATTTTGATACAGCTCTGGAACAGCTACAACTCAAACCCGTGTCTTCTGGCCCAGAGGTTGGAATACCACCACCATATAACAAGACCTCCCGTCCATTGCCTATAAGACTGCTTTGGAGACATCATCCAAAATTATGGAATTGGGTTCCAGTTGTATGCTGATGACATCCATTTTACCTGTCTCCAGGTGATTTTTACGGCTGCTACTAAAATTTACAACTGTTTGTCTGACATTAAGTTGTAGTCCTGAAGAAGTTTTTTGATGTGTTATTACTGTTCAGGCAGAGCAGGGATTTCAGTCTCCATATAAATACTGTGAAGAAAAAATACTGCAATATTTATTCAGAGTCAAGCTACAAATCTGGTCAATTACTGAAACAAGCAACAAAATGGTGTGTTCTTTAGAATGGGAAATGAATTAACGTTCTTAATAGGTTTTAAATAAATTTTCTTAATATTCCATTAGTACCTAGTCTACTCCCAATTTGAAATACTGCAGTGAATCATGTAATTAGCTAAATAAGATTCAGAGACAAGATTTGATTTCCATATTTCAAGTCTCTGATCCGAATCAACCACCCAGGAAACCGAATGTTTCAAGAAGTGTTTCTGCTAACATCAGATTCATATTGCACTTTACATCCACATTTTAGCGAAAATTGCAAATACTAGTTGAAGGTTTTTCCTTTTGCATTTTCAGCATCCATTAAAAATAGCAGCTCAAAATGTGTTAAAATGGTAGTAGGAAGGGGAAGTGTAAAGGTATGTGGTGTGACAGGATTTAAAAAGTAGTTACAGTGCTGGAGAAGGAAGCAACTGATGAGATATGGCTGTTTTCAGGAGCAGAGTTCTTTTAGTGTCTGTGAGTGGAGGGGAGAAGAGAAATTTTGGGGTTTGGGAGTCAAGAATTGACAGGTAATTGGAATAATGGTTCAGCAGCATTATAGAAAAGTGGGTTGATGCACTTCTTTCTGGCAAAGATGGTAACATCAAAAGTTCAGCTCAAGAGCAAAATGTTGTAAGCAGTCATAGATCATCATGAAACAATGGTGAGGAGAAAGTGACATTGGTAGCATGACTACAGAGTTTTCCCAGTGTTTAATTTCAAGGATGTTAAGGCTCATCTAAGACAGGATGAATGACTGTTTGATAACAGCAGTAGTAGTGGAAGGGTAGATAAAGTTGGTTGAAGTGTAGAGTTGGGCATAATCAAGTTTTATGCACATGCTGACCTTCGAAGCTTTGGACGATGTCATCAAATGGCATACAAATAAGGACAGAGGAGCGCCAAGGATAATTCTGGGTAGATTCAAGAGTTGACAGAGTAAGACAGGAAGATAAACCATCATAGGAAAGGCTCTGGCTATGATGTTACAACTCTAACCAGTCAACTGACATTCTACAAAGCTGGGCAAAGTAGGAGAAATGTTGGCCCAGCAAGTCTTCTATCTTACATATTTCAAAATCAAAAACACACCACAAACATTTTTCAATCTCCAAAATTCTGTACGTGTTATCAGCTTTAGTGTCTCACATAATTAGCCACTGTACATGTACAGCTGTACTCAAGCACTGGAACAGACAAGCCTAAATGTAACAAAGGTGGACAAGTGTATCGGCAGGTGAGTTAAAGCTGGAACAGAGATGGGCAATAATCTAGAAATGAAAGTTGACAACTATGGTAATGGAGAGGCTTTGGGATCTGAAGCAGTTAGGATCAAACTTTGGTCAGATAAGTCTCTATACATGACAGACATAAACACAAGCATGATAAAAAGTACTCAGCAAGTCTTGAGATATTGGGGGCTACTCACAAAGGTAGAAATATTGTACCATATAAAATACAATATATCACTCTTCTGCTAAAGTATGTCCCTGTAAGGCTACAAAGATTAATAAATAAGCAAACACTGAATGGGTTCATTCAAAGGTTATCTGTTATTCAGACCTGGGATCAAAACCATGGCTTTGTGGAAGGTCAGTCAAGAGGATGGTATATTTGTTAATACAACATCCTTCATGATCTCAAGCTAATCCAAAGCAATTCAGTTAAGTATACTTGAAACATAATTACTATTTTAACTAGGGAAACAGCAGCTAATTTGGGCAGAGAATTTGTCAATCATCAAAATCATATAGTCTGTTTCGGTTGCAGGGTAAATATTGGTTGGTAATCAGAGATTCTTTTAAAACTCTTCTTTGTGGGAGTTGTTACCTTCACCTGTGTGAGCAGATGCTTCATCTGGAAGATGGCAAGGTAGTGGCTCTGGCACTGACTGTTGCAGGCTTTTCTGCATATCACAAATTACTGCTTTGTTTATTTTCTTCTTCTCCTCAATGTCGAACAGAAATTTGATTTGACAGTGTGATATATCAAGTGTGCACACAAGAAGCCTCTTTCACATTCTCAGTTAAAAAACTCAAGATCCAAGATATAGATTTTGGGTGATGAGGCAAAATTGGAATAAGACATCCAGTGATTATTCAGTCCCTGTCTAAGAAATATTCTTACTTTTAAATTGCACTTTGACTTGATATTATTTGCATTATTTTAACTATTTGCTGTTTTTAAATCTGGAGATCAGGCACCATCTTTTGAAAGAGGTGGAATTATAGACTTAGCTCAATAACCTTTTGGTATTTATTATCTACATATCTGTTGTACTGTCTTGACTGAATAGGATTATTTATGAAGTACACTTGAAGGTGTTAGAAAGGTGTTGTATGTGCTAACAAGGGAGTAACTGAAATGAGAAATATGTGACGACTGAAATGTGTAAGCAATCGCATGCCATGATGATGCCCATGTTAATTCAGAAAACATGGTACTTTACTTAAGTACATTCTGCACTAAAACTGCTGTTTCTCCATCATTCATGATCACCCCCCCAACCAAACTCCTCTCACTTTCTCATTTGTGTGGGGTGAGAGAGAGGGGAAGAGAGACTGCACGAGAAAGAGAGGAAAGGAGAGCGAGCAAGGAGGGGAATGGGGAGCGAGGGAAAGACAAGGACAGCGTGTGTGAGCAGGAGGGGGCAAGAGTTGAGACACAAATATTCATTTGAGGTGGATGTTTCTTAAGGGTAAACTGTGGCTCTTGTCAATCCCCATTCCCAACGAGTTGTGCTTCTCCATGACAACATGCTCCCTTGTGTCCTTTCTCCCCCACTCTGCTCACTATCCATTCCCATCAACCCTCTCAACATCCTTAATTGGCTCCCTTCTAAACATCCTGCTCTCACCCTTAGTCCTGCATTTATTTCCTTCAACAATGTGTGCCAAAAGGCCAGAAGCCTCACTTACCCTCCAACTCACCTCCATCTATTTCCTATAATCATGTCTTCTTAGCTTTAAAAACTCAATATGCTTTTAAAAAAACTAGAATGAGGCAATCATTTACATGTGCCTACTAATTTAGATATTTCCATCTCACTCCTGTCGTGCCTCATTAGCATTAGAACTTTTGTCACAAGCAGAAACATTAATATTAACCTTTCTAATTTTGAAGAAAATACAGGTGAAGTAATTAGCTGGCTTCAAAACTCTTTTATATTGAATTAATTCAACTGAGGAGTAACTAACTTTTTCCCTTCAACTCCTATCCTGTCTCTGAGCTATTTCTTCTCATTTTATAAGAAATGCTATAAATTTTATCTCAGCACTGATTTTGGAATTGATTTGTGAGCAATTTTTCAAATAATTTTAAAAAACTACGAGTGGAAACTGCAAAGAACTCTATAGGAAAGAGATTCCACCAGTACATATGACCAACAATACCAATGTATCCTGGAAATTAAGAATGCAGAGCTCAAATTCAAGACTGTATTAATACTGTACTATTCCACAGATCTAAGCCAAAACATCAACTTCAAGTCTAAGCTTTGGAAGAAGCGAGTCCTTATAGTAAAATTTTAATTGAAGACATTAGAGACACAAAGAACTATCCAATGGATAAATTCATCACGTTATTGCAAAATCAATACCTTCTAGTGCTGGTTATATTTTTCTTGAACATCAAAGTTTCAATTGCAGAAAAATGGCCATTGAAAAACTTGCTTTCTAAAGCAATGTCAAAACTTAATGGCAAGACTGTACAGCCCAGTAGCTAAGTTGAGCATTCAAAGTGGCGATTTTAAATAGGCACATTCCAAATTAATGAACCAAGTATATATATATTGACAATGGGTTAAATCATAGACTTTGTTTTAGAATTGATAACACAATTATTCCAACATTGTTGAATGTGGGTTAATATCATCCTGGAAGGAATTTAGTATAATGTTAGTAGAGACCCTCTGCAAATTGTGCAATTGCTTCAAATGGCTTCTGTAAAACACGTTTTAGGCAACTGAATTAACTTTACGCTAAAACACAATGCTCATGCATGTGTGGGAGGGAGGAGAGCCTGAACAGGCAAGATGCATTAAACTGCATTGTAAGGATTTCTACAGGTATAAGCAGCTTAACCATGAAAGCGGAGTAGCTTATTTTGCAAAAGTGCAGTAAGGATTTGAAAACGCAACATATATGGAGACAAAAACAATCCATTACAATTTTATAATAGTGACTCTTAGTGATTGTTAAAAGTGATTATTTATGGAAGAAAGGAGCAAAGGAAACTGTCTAACAAAAATACAATTTAATTAAGAGATTTAAACATAAATGTACCTGAATATCATGGTAAATTTTATAATTTACCAAAAGCCACAACTCTGATCTTAAAGTGTATAAATTATACTCAGTAAATGCCCAAATTGGCATACTTAAAAAAGCTTTTTAGCTAAATGTAATGAAAATCCAAGGTAAATTTTCAAATTCTAAAATAACATGCAAGATTTTTCTAAATTACAGCACGAACAGCTCTTCAAAATCCCTTGTTAAAAAAGTATTTAATCTCTGAAGACATTTCCACAGCGCTCAGCAACTCCCCACCACCCCTACACATCTGCTCTACTATACTGGGGTGGCAGTAACATCTGCAAGTAAACTGACAGGCACTGACTGAGAATATAACCCCTCCTCCCCCTTGGTTAACCACAGACTCCTGCCAGTCACATGCCTCCTCCCCTCTATCCTTTTCCCCTGCACCACAAGGGCTCCAACAAAGAAGGAAGTAAAGCTCATATTACCACTGTGACATGGCCAGCTGCCAAGTCAAACTGGATATTTCCAGTTCAAACTAGCTCCGAGAAGCCAAATAAGTAGTTCTAGCTTTTGCTGTATTCAGATGAAAGCTTTTCAACGCACATAGAACAGTTTGCCAAATACAACTCCATAAGACAATATTCAGTCACATAATGTTACTATTATGTTCCTTAATTAGTGAAATTCCCTTTTCATCTTAAACTTTAGAATAAAAATATAAAACATTACGGCATTCTGGATTTCAGTCTACTTCACCAGGATACAATTCTTCACCCACACACACAAATTGCAGAAGTCAAATCACTTTCCTTTGTCTGTAGGTCACAGTCACCTCCTTGTTTCTTGCTTTTTAAAATTTTCATTCACAAACATAAAAACTGATAATTAAAATTACAATCTCAGCACGTCGATCAAAATGGAGAGAAAATAAAACTATACTGAAGCTATTTGTGCACTCTGCAACAAACAGGTTTATTTTGCACAAAATTCATGTGACACAACAGTCTTCCGACAATGATCCACTTGGGCTTTTATGTACAATGTTTACCATGTTTAACTAAATCTCCTGGCATTTAAGCATATCTAATTTAAAAGCCAGGTGGGTTATCTTTATTATGCAGTACAGATAATACAACGAGTACAAATGCAGATATATTGTACTAAAAAAAGGGGACAAAAGATTCTTAAGATGTCAAACTGTCCTTTCCACATTTGTGTTTTTGAATTCAGAAGTGGTTTCATCAGTCATTTTAACCGGCCAGCCACATGAGCTGGTTCAGCGAGCAGACAGCTAACCAAATGATGCTGAGCTGACCAATCTGCATCATGCAATCTCTGGGGTTCTCCCAAAACATATTCAATCAAAATGTCAAGTCAAAAGGTTTTCAGATGATAAAAGCTTCATGAAATGAAAGACACAAGATATAATCAGCTTTGATTTTTCAGGGTTTAATAATCACCAAGCTCTCTCCATGCGCTTAGCTATCTTGGTATTTGCCATTTTGTTAATTCCAATCAGAATCATATAGTTGTAAATGTGGAAATATTGTCAAAAGCACACAAGAACTGTGCCTTATGTAGTCTGTAGGTAAATTCCAAAACTGAGATGTACAATATTATTAAAAGATGAATTCTGCAAATTGTTATGAAATGTTGAGTTTTTAAATACTTTTTTTTGTTTATTCTTGCACAGAAGGAAGGCATCAGTAGCTAGGCCGACATTTACTGCCCATCCCTAATTGCTCAGAGGGCAGTTTAAAAGTCAACCACGTTGCTGTGGGGCTGGAGTCACATGTAGGCCAGACCAGGTAAGGATGGCAGTTTCCTCCCCTAAAGGACATTAGTAAAACACATTTTTAAATTCATACAAAATTACAAGTTTTAATTATGAAAGCAGCTAATTTGCAATTTCTCTGTGGTGTCCTATTCTACAAGTAAAGAAACATGTATCGCAAAAATAAATTGTTTTTAAATTTCACTGAACAAAGGCATTGGGGTGGAGGCAGTGCACAGTGAAAAGATCCAGACTCTATCATCAAGAAACCAAGTTTGCTCAGAGATAAAAACCAGATTACATCCATTCAATCCCATACTTCAAAGAATGCTAATTTAAACCATAGATTCTACATAATTACATTTTAATTTGCTATAGTACAATTTCACTAGCCAATTCTTAAGCACATACAAAGAATGATAATTTGAGGATTAATGTTTCTTGTATGACTTGACAGTTAACTGACAATCTGCCTGATCAAAAAGGTGCAGAACGGAAGGGTGAAAGTCTAAGTTTATTACTGAAATACATTTAGTTTTCAGCAAAGTGAACCTAAGGTCAGCTACAAAATATTTCCAGTATACATGATGTAGCTATAATAGAAATTTTGCTACAGAATAAAGTTCAACTCAATAATAAATACAGCAACACATTTCTTCAATTTTCTAGAGAACAAGCATTAACAAAGTGAATGCTGATCCTTTGGAAGATGCTACTGGAGAATTAATAATGGAAAATAAGAAATGGGAGATAAGTGGAACAGGTAGTTTCCATCAGTCTTCACTATAGAGGATACAAGTACCATCCTAGAAGCAGTGATAAATTAGGAACTTGTGAATTTCATAATCACTAGACAACTGGCAATGAGTAAACTGCAGGCTGACAAGTGCCCCGAGCCTGATGGACTACACCCTCTGGTCTTAAAACAAGTAGCTAGTAAGAAAGTGATGCATTGGTTTTAATTTTCCAAAACTCCCCGTATTTAGTCACAGCTCTGTTAGATCGGCAAATAGCAAACGTAACGTTTTTATTCAAAGAGGGAGGGAGGGAGAAAGCAGGAAACTATGGGCGAGTAAGCTTAACACCTATCATAAGGAAAATATTAGAAGCTATTGTTAAACTAGTTATAGCAGGGCACTTAGATAAGTTCAAGATAATCAGGAAGAATAAACATAGTTTTATGAAATCATGTTTGACCGATCTGTTGCAGTTCTTTTGGAGGAGATAGCAATTGCTGTGAATGAAAGGGAACCGGTGGATGTACTATACTTAAAGTTCCAGAAGGCATCTAAGGAACCATAGAAAAGTTACTGCATAAAACAAAAGCTCATGTTGTAATGGACAGTATGTTAGCATGGACAGAAGATTGATTAACTAACAGAAAACAGAGTAGACATAAATGAATCTTATTAGGTTGGAAAGAGGAAATTAAGGAGGTGCCATAGGGATCAATGCTGGGACCTCAATTGTTAAAATTTATATAGATGATGGGGGAGGAAATAATGGAAGGCATGGCTACCAAAATTGCTATGACACAAATATATAGAGGAAAGTTAGTTAGTTTTGAAGGAGGCTACATAAATGTATAGTTAGGTCACACGATTGGGCAAAGATCTATAATTTGGGAAAATGTAAAATTGTGCATTTTGGCAGGAAGAATAAAAAAAATTACCTAAATGGCAAGATACTGCACAGCTCCAAGAAGCAAAGGGAACTGGGCGTCCTCTTGCATGATTTATAATAGGTTTGTATGCAAGTACAGAAGGAACTAGGGATGCTAATAGAATGTTATCATCATTGGAATGGGCAGATTGGCTTATAAGAAATGGTTAGACAGGTTAGGCTTGTATCTATTGGAATGTAGAAGAGTTATAAACAACTTGATTGAAACATATAGGATCCTAAGGAACCTTAACAGGGTAGAAGTGGAGAGGATGTTTGTCACTATTTTAAAAACCAAGGGTGTCCACATAAAACAGCGATACGGCAGGTTTTTTTCCCCTTCTCACAAATTTTGCGATTTTTTAAAACGGTCTTCCTGAGAAGATGATAGTAGCAGAGTCCTTAATTTTTTTCAGGGAGGCACGGTGACTCAGTGGTTAGCACTGATGCCTCACAGCGCCAGGGACCCGGGTTCAATTCCACCCTCGGGCGACTGTCTGTGGAGTTTGCACGTTCTCCCTGTGTCTGCATGGCTTTCCTCTGAGTGCTCCGGTTTCCTCCAACAATCCAAAGATGTGTAGGCTAGGTGGATTGGCTATGCTAAACTGCCCATAGTGTTCAGGGACATGTAGATTAGGTGAGTTATAGGGGGATGGGCCTGGGTGGGATGCTCTGAGGGTCACTGTGGACTTGTTGGGCTGAAGAGCCTGTTTTCACACTGTAGGGATTCTATAATTCTATGATTTAAAGCACAAGTAGATAGATTTTTGTCATGTAAGGAAGTGAAAGGTTATTCATGGATAGGTGGAAATGTCGATTTGAGGTTTCAATCAGACCAGCAATAATCTTCCCATCTCCCTTCTTTACTCATTTGGTTTTGATGACTTTCTTCTACTCCTGCAAATTGCTTGTTAAAATAATCAAGAAACAACATGCTGATTAAGATACCAACTGGTACATGAGACATTAAATTGAAGTCTAGCGTTGTGTGGGATAGACGCAGAAAGGCTTCCACAGCACTACTGTAAAGGGGATTCTCTATAGATATTCCAACCAACATTTGTCCCATTCTAATTCAATGAAAACAGATGAATTGGTGTTTCATGTAGCTGAGGTTGGGGTCTCTGCTGTATGCAAATTGACTGTCAGATCCACAAACAGAATGCAGTAAGGGCAGCCAACCCATTCCACAAGGAGTGTTTACTGATGGTTCTTCTTCATCCTTATTTTTCCATAGCTCCAATATCACAGCAAAGTGCATAAATATACAATAAATAAGTTATAATCCTGGCATTTGAGAGAAAGATTCGTAAGGATGAATACTTCGGACAGACTGCACTAATAGGTTTCTCACAGGATTCACACTTAAACTGCATTAATATTGTTCTGGTGATCCAGATTCTGGGAGGATGGCATAAAAAGGTGTCAGATCCTGCAGTACGTTTGCTGTGAAATAACTTCCCATAGCTCAGTGGCAGACCCAGAATTTGAACTGCAACTGATAGACAGTTAGATAGATAGACAGCCTTAGTTAACAAACAGATATTGTGCTAAGTCTTGCTGAACCACCATGCATCTTGAAAAAGTATCAAAATATGTCCTTCAACTAGCTTTTAAGAAATCTTAAAACAGCTGTGACCTTCATCTTTCTCTTATTCTTTCATGGAATGTGGCTAGCTAGGCCATATCAGAAGGCATGATGGAGTCACATGTCAGCCAAACTGGGTAAGGGTACCACATTTCCTTTCCCGAAGGAAATCAGTTAACTGGACTTTTCCAACAATTAATGACAGTTGCCACGGTCACTATTACTAAGACTAGCTTTATAATTCCAAATTTATTAACCAAATTTAAATCCCACCAGCTGCTATGATGGAATAGGAATTCATATCCCCAGTGCTTTAGCCTGTACCTCTGGATGATGTGTCCAGTAACATCACTACTATACTGCCAAGTACACCCAGATCCCAGAAAATCAATGAGACTTTTCAGTACCTGTTGATGCCATGTGTGCACATGCGATATATTCACTAACTCAGCAGTTCTGATTCAGACATGCTTTAAAACAAGGGGGATAAATTCAGACTTGGAGTTCACAGTTCTTCCTAAAGATTTAGCTAACAATTAACCAGCCAAAAATCACTGCTAGAAGCACTTTTTACATAGCAACAATTTCAATACTGAACTCTGCTCATTATTCAAAGAACATTAATCAGAGAAAACTGCTGCAATAAAACTAAGAATCAGGACCTAACAGTTGTAAGAATAATCACTTTCCTTCAATAAGCAAATCACGCTGAGGAGCACAGAACAACCAAAAAAGCATGTTTGAGAAAAGGGTGGTGGCAGAAAAAACAGTTACTGTCAGTTGTAAGCAAATCCTTTAAATCCGTAACTCAGATAAAAATTAAATAAACCTAAGGTAACAAGAAAATTTACTGATGGACGGGAACCAGAGCTGGGGATAATAGGAGTGTTGTTCAGATTGGAGAGGTTTGGAACATGACATTGAAATTGGCAGATGACAGAAGTATGGAGTTTGGCGTATAGCAAGGACTTTAAAATATTTCAGGAAGACAAATAGGGTAAAAGGTTAGTGGATGGGTGGATGCATTTTATGTAAAAGAAGTAAGACATTTAGATGGACATGAACAGGCAGGGAATACAGGAATACGAACCAAGGGTAGGCAGATGGGATTAGAATGTTTAGAATGGGAATTGGAATAGTTTAGCATGGCATCATGGTCAGCACAGACAAGGTGAGTCAATGGGCCTGTTCCTGTGCTGTACTATAATACAGTTTTGAAGGAAGAACAAGTAAAGGAAGTAAACAATTGCTACATGAAGTAAACAAACAGATGTACTTTGAGGTTCAAGAAAATCAGCCCAGGTAAATAAAGCATGCAAGTACATAATACTATACTAAAAGCCCTATATCATTTTGGATTTCAACATTGGCAGGGGTTCCACTGTGATAATAAGTTTGCAGAAGACAATGGTTGGGTCACAAGTAAAAACCATTGTGAAGCTTTGGTTCCTCCATATCATACAATAGGAGATTAGAATCATTTCATGTAACATCAATGTACACTCATCAGGATTATATGACATAATAGAAAACCAAAATTATGAGAAGAAATTCAACATACTGCACCTAATTCCACTGGAACAGAGAATAGTGACAGCAAGTTTAATTGAGGGTTTTTAAATCAGGTACAGTTGTTAAAGGATCAATAAAGAATTATTTCTAACAGTTGTGAAGTTAGTGGGAGGATTTATCAATGTTATATCATCTCTAGCTTGTTGCCAATTATCACTGGATCATAATTTTCAAAGGTATAAAACAACTACAGTCCCATGATACTTTTGTTCAAATGGTTAAAAACTAAATTTACAGAAAGTTAATAGAGAACTGAGGCTACTTCAATTAAAGCCAGCATCCATTCGAAGGGACTGTAGAGGAACTGGACTTATTTGCCAAGTAGACATTCAAATTTTTTTTTAAGAAAACCAGGAACTTCTAGAGGAGGTCCAATTTCCTTTCACCACAAATTCACCATTGTTTAAATCTTTACACAACAGATGCAAGCAATTTCTATCAAGCACTTATAAATCTTCATAAACTATTTTTATTCAAAGAAAACAGAGCCAGATGTCCTCAGTACTGCTCTTCTCTCCAGACATCATTCACTGATGTCTCAAAATAAACACCAAGTTAAAAAAAGCCATAAATCCTACAGCAAAAGAAACAAACAGTGAACAATCAGGTTGAAAATATGCTCAGTAACTCTGCAGATGGCACCAAAATCTTGCAAGGGTTAGGACAATAAAAGGAATGCAAACATATGCAACAAACTTAGGATGTACCAGGAGAGTGGGTCATATAACGGCAAACGACACTTAATCCAGCTAAAGGTAGTTGGAAGCATGTCAGTAGGCCATTACAGCTCACATGCATGATTTGCAGAGACCAAAACATTACAAGAGATGTTCTCCCATTCTCTCTCAACTACAATAATTTTAGTGTTCTCTGCATCTGGTGCTACCTCCAACTTCATACTTGATCTTTGTGTTGCAGCATACATCTAATGCTTTTTTGAAATTTCATTATCAGCCTCTATTTTTGCTTCGCAATTCTAAATCACTTCAGTCCCAAAAGAATTTCAGCCTAGCGATTCAAAACGTAGAAGACAAAAAAAAATTTTTTATTTCGTCAATTCTAATTAAATAAAAATGTTTGCCAGTTGACCACATGTAAGCAAATTTTAATCCTCATCAGTTTGTTTATTAGCTCCAATTTCTGGATACAACTGACATTTTTCGTCATTTTACACAGAGACTTGAATGACTAGACTGCACAAGACACTGGAGCTCACAACTTGGAAAGACTTCCACAATAGCATGTGTAAAAACACAATTAGGATAAAATGTTGATTGCTATCAGGAATGACAGAATGCATTATTCTGCCTCCAAAACTGAATATACTATCACTTCAACATGGATTCAAAATTAGCAAAATATAAAAAATACTTGCTCAAGATTAAATCCAAGTCATTAAATAGTTTAGGACATGTTGTATTTTTGAATGTTTTTTGATATACCAGGTGTGGAGCAGGCGCCGACGACTTAATTAACTGATACCATGCAACTGCTCTCATTGTCCAATTTAAAAGCAGGTACCACTATTTCTATGCCTGCCTTAGCAATAGCGAAGAAAGAGCAGAAAAGACAGACAGCTTCAGAACTCAATCACATTACTTGCCAATTTCTCAATCTGGGTGCCTAGTAATCAACTCTGCCAATCTTTCAAAATATGGAAGACCAAGAAATATGACAAACAGAAAACCAAAATTATGAGAAGAAATTCAACATACTGCATCTAATTCCACTGGAACAGAAAATGGTGACAGCAAGTTTAACAGAGGGTTTTTAAATCATGGACAGTTGTTAAAGGATCAATAAAGAATTATGACACTAATGACTGAAGCCAGGATAATAGTGACTGAAAGTGAATGCTACAAATTTGTCCTATTGTGTGAAAATGTTAAATAAAACATGCTGTTTGGAACTAACACAATACTCTAAAACTTGGGAATAACAATGCATCTAATTTCGTACAGTGTTGGTTTAAACTTCTACTGAGAAAAAAGGTCAAGATAAAGGAAACTGACTTCTGAAATTGAAAAATACATGGCTGTTGAACAAATGCCCAAATAACACTGTAGTGTAACAAAAACTTTACATGGTTAACAAGGACATATTTATTTAAAACAGAAACTCTTGTTCTGCTTTCCATGGAATTTGGTTATGCTTATGCAAGGATTTCTGGCTTCTACAGCACAAGTGTTCTCCTTGAATGTAGCAAACTTTTTGTGACCCAATCAAAAGCCACTCAAAATACTGTCAGATTCCTACAACTAATAATGTTTAGCTTCACAAAACAATGAATATAGAGTTGTTGACAAAAGCAAGTGGAAACCAACAACTTGTTATGAATATTTTGCATACTGAGGATGAAAGTTGGGTAAGTGGCAAGAAAGTAGCAACACATTACAATTTTGACCAAACAGAGAGGAGATGTATCCAATTTTTACTGAATAGATGGTTAATAGCATGATTCAAACTTAGATGCTTAGTGAGCAGTGGTTTATATAAAACTATTCATTACACCATAAAACCACAGAATAAAAGAATCTCCAAATTATTCATCACAAGTTAGTTCCTGAATGGAAGCTAAGTTTATCCTAAAAAAAAACAGGGAAAGGCTGGTACACAATTTATTTCCAGATTGCTCATACATTTTTTTCAAAGCTGAACATGCAATGGAAGTAACAAAGCTAAATTAACAACCAACTGCCTATGAATTGAAAAAGGTACATGGCATTTGTGGACAGGAGACAAACATAAACAAGATAAAAAGCACAAAAGCATTTTATTGGTAATATTATGAACGCAAATATTAAGCATGTTCATCCAGTATTATTAGGGAGGTTGCACTGATTCCAGAACTTTACAAACAATGTGAGTGAACTGCACAATTCAATTAAGCACCCCAACCTAAGATGAACATCTGTAGACAAGATCAGTTTCCCTCCACACTATCATCAGTGGCTGTGCCTTTAGCCAACTAAGTGATCCCCGTGCACCTTTAAGACTTCTCTCGAATCCCATCTTTTGCCAGACCAATATCAACTCCTTCGGCCCAACATTGATATTCCTTATGCGTCTGAGAAACATCAACTTTTTTTTCCATATTAGGTATTATTTAGACATTGTTGAGTATCTATTGGTCATCAAGATTCTGTTATTAATAAAAACTGCATCTACTTCATTAATCCAAAGTTATGGGTTGCTAAAACAAATGAGCAATACACCAACATACAGAAATTACAAATTGTTGTGGGGCATGACAATTTAACCCTTTTTGCCCACAAGACCAAAAATTATGAGTGTCCCATTTGCTTTGCCATGTAACAGCATCTAACTTGTGCCTTCCATCAAGTTAATTGGCTAGGCTGAATTTTAAAAAAAGCTCAAAGAATGCACTGTGACTTAATCCACTACAAAACTAAATTATATATGCTGGAGATTCACACCTGGTTTTTTCCTCTGCTATGAAACTCCAGCTTTGCAACTGGGGATTCCACAAAAGGTGAGTGATCTACTGCACTCATCCACTTCTAAATTAAAATCAAATCAGTAGTAGTAGTAAGATAAACAGGTTTATCCAAGAATGAATTGCACCCAGAGTGCCTTTTAATAAATTCACACATCATTAACAGCAATTAAAATTGATTAAGGGTGCAAATTTAGATGATATTGCGGCTGTTTTAAGAATATCATGCAATACCATAGCAGTGACAAGCACCAACTCTGGGAACATTATCCCAGATTCTAATTGTTTACATGTACAATACCAAAACAGAAACATTGTAACTATTAGGTAAGACTGAATGGGCTGGAGGTCTTTTCTCTGGAGATGGCTGAAGGGTAATCTAACAGAGGTCTTTAAAATTATTAAGGGATTTATCAGGGTACCTGCAGAAAAGGGGAGGGAATTTTTTTAAAAATTAAATACCATTAAATACCCATTAATAAATCTAATAGAAATCCAGGAAATATGTATTTAGGCAAATAACAAATGCAATTAAGATAAAATTAGATAAGAATTAAGAAAGGAGTAAAGGGTTATGCTGATATGTTTGGATAAAGGAGAGTGGGAAGAGCATAAACATCAGAGACCTGTTGGGGGCCATGTTGTATGCTGTAAGTGCTATGTAATTCTAAAGCCATTTTTACATAACATATATGCCACCGGAAAAATTAGCTTGAGGTATAACTGCTTTACTAATCTCTCTCTCTCCCCCCAATACCATGTTCCCTAGTTTTAACTTATTCTGTTAGAACCAGAGGAGTCAACAGAGTAATTACACAAATGAAAGAACTAAAAACGTTGTTTCCAAAAATTTAAATGAGTTATGTATGCAACACATCTATTTCTTCCCACAGGTGGGTATGCTGATGACTTGAATGTTTCCGAATCCTCATCCACAGCAATAGCCTTACTCCAGCATCGAGCCAAAGCACCACAATATTTGCCATTTTGGGTTCCTGAATACAAGGAATAAATTAACTTAAAAATATAAAGCTAAGATTAAAGTAGAATATTTAAATACATATTTGAGTTCACGTGGGATCTGACTCATTCCTGCCATACAATCATATAGGATCAACCAGAATCTCACAGGTTTAATATATTACACACACAATGACATGTAATATTACAAATGTGAATATTTGATTGACATTGAATGCTTTATTTTAAAAACACTTTTCATGGAAAATTGCAATTTTAAATTGCAACATATCTTGATTACTTTGTGATCCTGTCACCTGCCAAGAAGCAAGCTGCTTCACAGTGTAATTTACTATACACTGAATCAACAGTTTTATGCTATGCATAGCTTAAACAATATATAAGAATTGAAGGTTCCTTTCCTACTACTATCTCCATATTCATTGATAGTTTCAGTTAAAATTTTATATTAGACAGCACAGGGCATGGAATGCCATACATTACCTTCTTTCCAAAGAGGAAAGTGGTCTATTACCATTTGCAAATTAAAAAAGATGTAGACTTATTTTTCTAAACAGCTACAACTAGCTTGGTGGCATCTGTGATAAGGGCCCACACGCAACTACTGCTAACTTTATTATTACCAAAATGTTATATGGGGGAAATGGTATGTTATAGGAACAAAAAAAAGGAATAGGAATAAACCAATTGGCCCTTCAAATCTGCTTCACCATTCAACATGATCATAGTTGGTCATCCTACTCTGTACCCTGTATCCGCTTTTGCCCTATACCCTTTGATCCCCTGAGCCCTAAGAACTATCATGTCAAATTGCTCTAATTACTAGTAATTCACCCCACTTTTTCATATAAAATGATCCTTCCAGCAGCACAATAGTGATTGCTTCCAAGTGTTTACTTAAACGTTTTCAACAATTTCAGCAGTCACCACGGAAAATTCACATTATAATTAATTGAACCTCCAATAACAGCTATGCATTCATTACTTTGCTTTCACAAGTTTTGTAAAAACAAGCAACATGATTTTCAAAATCTCTCAGGTTAAAAGGTTAAACAATCATTTGGCAGTAAAAAGAACAGGCAACAAAAAGTAACACTTATTTACTAACTTAGATATTTCACCTTTTCCGAGGATTAGTGAAACAATACCCATATGTTTCTCTTTGCTCTGACGTCATATGGTGGGAACTATTGGTGTTACACTCCTCTCCACCTACCTGTCACTGCTGGTACTACTGCTGCTGCTGACAGAATCACTGCTTGATGACCTACTCCGCGACCCGCTGCCACTGGGAGAACGCCGTGACCTCGATGCTTGGCTAGATCGCTGTGGGGATTGGTTTCCTGACCGTGAGGAATGTGGGGATCGACTCCTGCTGTGCTGATAGTTTTTTTCCTGTCGTCTCCCCCTTACTTCCCGAGTAATATCTTCCCTGTAGAGATCTCTGTGCACTACACTTGATATTGCAAACTGTTCCCTCCCTCTTTGTTCATAACGTGGATCATGAGTTTCAAATCGAGTTGGACTTCGACTTCTTGACCCATAATAAACTCCATGTTGTATAGTTCTATCTCGAGGATCTCTATAGTAATCCTGTTCGTAATGCCTTGGGCGATCAAACCCTGTCGTTGTACGATCGTGGTGTCCATAGGCACTGTGCTCATAAGTACGCTCCCTGTTATCAGAAGCCCTGTGTTTTGGGGATAGGGAGGAAAAAAGAAGATCTGTCAAGTGTCAGCAAGTTGTCCCTACTAACCTCAAAAATATAAGCATGTGAATTTTAACTAGAGAATACAGGAGACAATAAGGAGAACAGAGAATTTAGCA
The DNA here is from genome assembly GCF_021869965.1 of Rhincodon typus. Lineage (NCBI taxonomy): Eukaryota > Metazoa > Chordata > Chondrichthyes > Orectolobiformes > Rhincodontidae > Rhincodon > Rhincodon typus. The sequence continues at coordinate 21,759,545 of NC_063362.1, read as the reverse complement.
ATAGCAATGATAGCAATTCATTAGCATTCTAAAATAATTGGCATCAGGTTCCTCTCTTATTTAACTATGTGACTTTTGCATCTGTAAAGTTTCAGTGTTTTCCAATTCCCAGGTGCTAGCAAATAAGTAATATTTGTATTAAAGACTTTTTGATATTTTCATAGTAAGAATTTTCCTTATCTGTTGCCCCTGCTTTATTACAGTAAAATTACACAACTGACTATTTAATAACTATTTTAAGTTCTTATGTTATCAAATATGGTCTATACACCATATCAACACAAAGGCTCTCATCTCAAATCTCAAACTAGAAAGAAAACCATTCTGTGGCCTGTGTTTAATCAGATACTCACTTTTGGAAGAAAGCAGGAATTAAGCAATAACAGATGTTGTACTGCTTATCTATGTTAGATGGTGGTTCACTTTTCAAAATTTGAAATTGACTAAATATCTGTTGGGTTGTTCATGGTGTTACAATCACATGATACTCACTAGAAGGCGAGCCCTTGTCCAAACTTCCAAGTGAAGTCTGCACTGCAGAACTTGAAATTTGTACCAAAAATTAAGTGACATTGTTGGTTGCTTATCATTGGCTTATGGAGTGCAAAAATAGTTTTAAAAAGCAAACCTGATTCATTGAGATCATAACGGCCAACATTCAGTTTTTAGACTCAAATAAAAACACGAAATCCCACTGATTTACTTTGACCTTGATCAAGAAAATTCTTTCCTTTAAAAAAAAAACTGCTTTCTTCCAAAATCCATTCTTTGTAGTTAGTTATTTTCTCACTTATAAATGTAGTTATACTTCAATTTTTGTTTAGCTAGTTGTATTTCTTAATTATCAGACATTGGAGACATTATTACAGAGCCTGATTAAACATAGGTGAATAAGTTGCTAAATATTTTACTTCAATAGCAATGTGCTACTTATATTTTTAAAAGTTCTTATTTTAATTTCAGGATTTTATATTACTCTGTCCATCCACTTTTACATTTCTTCATTTTCATTCTGCTTATTTTTGCCCCTTTTGATTCTACACTTTTCCTCACAAGTTATTAAAACATCACTAAATTTTAATTAACATTCTACAGATTCAGGAAACATTGAGCAGCCAAGCACTAAACTATGCAATAGTGTCAACTTGACTTTAAGCTATAGTTACAGAATTGACCTTACAATATACTGTGGAATCATTTTACACTGACCTTTCAGCAATCAGAAGAAGCAAGCTGATTCGAAAGCGTTATTGCCATCAGCTGACATACAAAAATTACAGACTCCTAATCCACGAAAGACACACAGACAGGCAGAGGAGCTAATAAAGCTGTAAGTCAGTGAGATTCTATTGACTAAAGTGCAGTTTGATTTTCTAGCAGTACTAATGACTACTGGAGTTAGTGGAAAGGAAGGGTTGACTGGGTTAGGAGAGGGGCTAAGATATACATGGCAGGACATACCAACCTTTTAAGACTGCAGTAAACACGACCTAAATCCCAATTAAATCTAGGGAGAGAAAAGTGTACAAACATTCCCAATTTGGTCCTCTCTTAAAGGGGTAATCCAACTTCGGATAGTGCTAGTGCCGCATTGATTTGGGGATTGTATCAAGAAAACTGAACGCCCAAGAAAGAAACTTCCATTGCCAGTGTTAAGTACATTCGCCTGAAAACAGATAGCTCTCAAAGTTTAAAAGTAAATCCCAAACCCCAAGACCTTTCTGAGATGGCGGAGTGCGTTCAATCTGATCGTGTCGATGGACAGATGTATCCCAATTCCTGAGTCGATATTAAGCAACTATACCCGTTATTCCTAGGGCAAAGTGCTTTCTTCTAGCAGAAGGCATTTATTATCCATTTTCTAGCAGTCAGTAGCCATTCAATTGTTATGAAATCTTTTCACATCTGATCTGAAAGTTAAAATGCAACGTATCCACTAACACTTTTCCCTTGTATGGTAGTCCATTGGTACAATATGGTAGAATCAAGTAGTATGTCAAACACAAACCAGGTAATCCATTCTGCCACACAACTACTTAAAGGTTCCATATAATCCCATGTTGAAGAGATAATGACTTCTATTCCATTATACGGGGCAAGTGACATTCCAAATGTTTAAAAGTTTCTAATATTTTATCTTTAGCCCATAAATATCCATAAGATCCACTCAGAGAGAAAAAAAGTAAACAGTACAGATTTGTAGACCCATCATAACTGCATCTGTTACATCCTCATTCTTCAGTTTTCCTTGCATGTATTCCTGTCGCAAATCATTGGCTGTAATATCCTTCCAGGAAATAGTAGATCGCAAGAGTACTCTATCTTCATAGAAATCTTTCATATCCAAAGAATGTGCATCAATACATTTTATTTAAACCAAAGCCAAAATATAATACTGCAGGAAGTCTTCAATACACTTCAGTATTGCCTCAAAAAGTAGGTCTGGTAATCCCATAGCATTCCTCAGGTCAGTTGTACCAGACAATATTATTATAGCCATTCGATCGAAGGGATACATCCAGAGGGAACTGCTTGCAATCCAGGGAGAAAAGGGAAGCATATTACGAGGATTAACACCATATTAACTGACAGAAACCTTCCATCAAACTAACCAAACTTATCCCAGGAGTAGTCATCCAGCCACAGCTGCAGAATAGATCCACTGCGAATAGGCCAGAACTGCTACTGGTTTCAATTCTCTTCCATATCCAACAATGGCACGAATGTACAGAATTCCTCAATAAATCCATCTGGGTAACCTATACATGAGTTGCTGCTTCTCACCATACCATTTATCAAAACCCTGCCTAGAGAAACCTTGGAACTTACCCATCAAGTCTCCGTTCATAACGTCCTTCCCGTCCATGTAGTGATGGTGGTGGTCCATATGTTGGCCCCCCACCACCTCCCCTGAACCCTGAAACCTCTCTAGTACGAGTTCCTATAGGAACGGTATCATCTAATCCCCGAGCAGCACTAGGAATAGTGCCAGGCTCATTGTAATCCGTTCGCAGATCCCTGTCTCCCATTTTGTTGACAGAATTGTGTGCTTTTTGCGCACTTTTGATGTCCACAAAATCCACAAAGGCTGCCACTCCACCTTCTGAGCCCCTTTTGGGAAGAATTTTGACACTTTCCACACGGCCATATCTGAAAGAAATTGAAAAGAAAATTAGTATTATCATATTAAATTTAAATAAGTTCTACTTAACCAGCCAAGGACAACTATAAATAAATATGCATAGTACAAATCTCCCATGACATGATACAGTTGAGGGACTGTATAACAATCATTTTTATCACTTTGCTGCACAAAAGAAATTTCCACACAACTGCGGTGTATTTATAGTAATATGGCTTCCAACAGAAGTACCTATTCATTCTAATATCTAAAAGGTATATTCAATATTACTGAAAAAGCTTCAACAAATTATACCTTTTTTTCCAGAAATACTAAAATGTTCCACAATACCAAATGACCATTTATATCAAATATCATGGATTAAGCACTTCTGTAATTTGACAAGAGTGTCAGGTTCTAGGCTGGCTCCATTTCTTTAATGCATAAAGATGCTCTATGCCTAAATCACTAGAATTTAGATCATTGTATTGACTTGTAACATGGTTGCATAAAGGAATTTCTGCTATTTTCCATAAAAAAAAACTATAAAATGCTAATTTACATCCTGCTGAGTAACCCTTGTTTAGTTAAATTAATTCATGTATGGATTCTTGTACAAAGTTAGGCCTGGGCAGAAAATTGATAAGAGTACAGGGATACAATACCAAACAAATATTCATTGAACCACTTACAGAACATATTCATCAGTTTTTTTTTCAGTGTTCTAAATTTTTGAAAAAACTGATTTTTCTCAACATATTAATTTTTTAAAGTAAAGTGTTGCTAAAACGGGAATAAATATATCATTTAATTAATAATTGCAAAAATAAATCAAGACAAAACAATCAGAAACAGAAAATCTAAACTTAATTGTCATAAATTTTAATTTTCCATCAAAATGCTATTTTTTTTAATCTAAAGCAAAGGTCCATCCTTGCTTTGAATTACCATTTTGCATGTTTCAACCATGGCTCTGTAATAACACGTTTATTTGAGGCAGACTGATTTGAGTTCAGCTCTCACTTCAGAGATTTGAGAATAAAATTAAAATTAACATTCCAGTGCAGTGCTCCTTCAGCACTATCAAAAGACACCAATTTCAAGATGAGATACTAAACCAAAGCCCCACCTGGATTCTCAAGTGAAATAAAAATTCCCACCATATCATCTGAATTACAGGAGTTCACCCAGTGTTCTGTTGAACTTGCATCCCTCAAGTAACATCATTAAAATGGATCATCTGGTCCTTGCTGTTTGTAGGATATTGGCTACCATGCTTCCTACATTACACCTGTGACTATTATTCAAAAGTATTTTGTTAACTGTGAAGTGCTTTGACTCATCTTGTGATTGTGAAAGGCTCAAGTCTTTTACTTGATTGTTCTCTTATGTATTATTCAACTATGTCTTATTTATGAGTTTTGGCACAAGAGACAGCACAGTGAAGTTTGATTCTATGCTCATCTAATGTCCAAATAGATCACTTCTATATTGACGTTAGTGCACTAGTTCTCAAAACATGAGTCTCATACAGTCTGTGGCTACCAAAAGTAAACACACTAGATTTGATAAGAACTGGCAAGTTAATTTCACAACTGTTGCTGGTTGTGCTGGATCCATACAATTTTCTAGACCATGGAAATGCTATGTATCAATAAATTAAAAACAGTTGCATATTTCTAGCAGGACTCATTATACTATGATTAGAAACAAAAACCTATGTAATTGATGTCAATCATAATATCAACTCTCCCCACCACCTGAGTGGTTTGTCTGTATTTACTGATAACACCACAACTATATGGCTCAGCAATCAAAAACAGCAACTGCCAGGAACCAAGATGGTGCTGCCCATATGATCACAATAATTGCATAGTTTTGTGGTAGAGGAGATGAAACACAAAAAAGGGACTGGAGAGCAGTCATTGGGGACACAGTTCTTAAAAATGTTATTGTATAAATGGAGACAACAAATCTATATCACTCAGAATTATGAGGGACCCCTCCCTTTGAGGGGTCTATTGGAGCCCAATGTTGGGACTCTGAGTGAGGTGGAGTAAACTACCCTCTTAATTTCCTCCTCAACATTCTCTCTCTCCTTCCTCCATTGCCACTAATCCCCCAATTACATGTGGCTCATTTCCTGATGCACGTAACTGATGCCTTATGCTCTACTGAAAACCTACCTAAATCAGACAAAGATGTGAGGACTCTTCAGGTTCATGTTTGCACATGAGGCCACGACATTTACATTCAAAGTGCTATAGTCCAAGGTGGGACATTACCGTCTTGTATTTAGTGGATCATAAAATTATACAAATGATTGGGGTGGGAATATCGGAGGTACAGTTAGTAAATTTGCAAATGATACCAAAATTGGTGGTGTAGATGACAGTAAAGGTTACATCAGAGCACAATAGTAAGTACCTTAACTTAATGGTAAGGTCCTGGGGCGTGTTACTGAACAAATGGACCTTAGACTGCAGGTTCATAGTTCCTTCAAAGTGGAGGCACAGGTAGTCAGGATAGTGACAAAGGCATTTGGTTCATTTACCTTTATTAGTCAGCTTTGAGTATAAGAGTTGGGAGGTCATGTTGCAGCTGTACAGGACATCGGTTAGGCCACATTTGGAATACTGCGTGCAATTCTGGTCTCCCTCCTATAGGAAAGATGTTGTGAAACTAGAAAGGGTTCAGAAAAGATTTACAACAATGTTATCAGGGTTGGAGGGTTTGAGCTATAGGGAGAGGCTGAATAGGCTGAGGCTACTTTCTCTGGAGCATCAGAGGCTGAGGGGTGACTTTATAGAAGTTTATAAAATCATGAAGGTCATGGATAGGGTGAATAGTCGAGGTCTTTTTCCCAGGGTAGGGCAGTCAAAAACTAGAGTATGTAGGTTTAAGGCGAGGGAGGAAAGATTTAAAAAAAGGACCCAAGGGGCAACTTTTTCCATGCAGAAGGTGGTGCATGTATGGAATGAGCTGCCAGAGGAAGCGGTGGAGGCTGTTACAATTAAGATATCTGGGTGGGTATACGAATAGGAAGGGTTTAAAGAGATATTGGCCAAATGCTGGCAAATGAAACTAGGTTAATTTAGGATATCTGGTTGGTATGGACGAGTCAGACCGAAGGGTCTGCTTCCGTGCTGTACATCTTTATGACTCTAAAGTGCATTCTTTTGTCCATGGCTTTGTTTTGGTTATGTGAGATCACCGGTACCATCTGCACAAATGGTAGGCTATCTTTGTCCGCAATCTTGGCAATGCCAATCCACAATCTGTTCTTGAAAATCTGAGCATTGCTCGCAAGGCTAGCATTTACATTCACCATAATTGTCTTTGATATGGCAGTGACAACATGCCCACTTAAACTGCACAGTCCACATGGCAGAGATGCTGCTGTTAGAAATTGAGTTACTGCTGTCTGGAAGGGGGTTCCTGACCTAGCAACTGTTAACGGGGTATTATTACTTCAAGTCAAGATATTATCTGGGTGGAGGGGAACTTGCACATGGAGCTGTTTCCAAGCATCTGCTACCTTTTCCTTTGAGGTAGTAGAAGTCATAGGTTAGTAAAATGCTGTCAAAAGGGACCTTTGAAAGTTGTTCCAGTACATCTTGTATGCACAAGAACATGGGTTGATATTGGAGGGAGTGTATGTTTAATTGGGCTGCTGTTCAGCTTAAGCATTGTTAGACTTGCACTCATCCAGGCAAGCGAAGATTATTCTACCACATTCCTGGTTTATAGATAGAGACACGCTTTAGGGAGTCACCACAGAATTCCCAGCCTCTGATCTGCTCTTGTAGCCATGGCTAGTGTTGGTAAGTTTCAGATCAATGGTAACTCCTCAGGATGTTGATTCAGCAATGGCATGCCATTTAATATTAAGGGGTGATGCTTCAGTTTTCTCATGCCAGAGATGTTTGTTGTCTGGCACTTGCGCGAGGTGAAATGTTATACTTGCCATTTATCAACACACGTGTGTAAATTGTCCCAGTCTCCCTGCACAGGGACATAAGAATTCTTCAGTATCTGAGGAATTGTGAATGGTACTGAACAGTAGCCAATCATCCAAGTCAAAACAGACTTAGAACCCTGATCTGTATGGCTCAGCTATTTCCTGAATAGGCAATGTTTATTGTTGTCACCATTTTCAGCATAGTGTTTTCAAATGAAGATTATTGTAAATACTTGCAATACCTGTCCAGGTGATCTATTGCTCTTTCCATTAATGGTGATGCTTTTAAAATCCTAAACTTAATACAAAAACCACTCAATCTCTGGCTAACAGCAGCATTGAAAAATAAATCAGTGGCATGAAACACGTGGCAGGAAACGAAAGTTTAAATAGTTTTTTTCCAACACCAGATATAATCTAGTCCTATTTCAACCAGAAATTTTCTAAATACACATCAAGCATCCCCTCCATTAACACCAGATCTATTATGTCACAAGGCACCAAATTCCAAAAGATTGTCTTAAGTTTAACTCCTTCTCCCCAAACAAAATGCAGCATATGCAACAGTCTTGCCCAGGATGTTGCCTGGTGTGAAAATTCTCACTCAGGCTGGGTTTGTTTCCTTGGAGCAGAGGAGGCAAAGGGGGTTTTCTGGTTGAGCCATACATGGCATAGTGGTAGTGTCCCTACTCCTGGACTGACAGGCCTGGGTTCAAGTCCCACCTGCTCCAGAGGTGAGTAATAACATTTCTCTAAACACACAGATAGATCATAAGAATATGTCCCCTATAGCAGACGTTTCTAAAACCAGCGGGCATACGTTTAACGTGAGGAGCAAGTGGTTTCGAGGAAATTTGAGAAAATCTTTCACCCGGAGAACGGTAGATATATTCAGGATCTGCCTGAAAGGCTGTTGAAAGCAGTTACTCTCGCAACATTTAAAGAGCATCTGGATGAGTACTTAAAATGCGAGGCATAGCAGGCTGTGGACCAAGAGCAAGTAAATGGGATTAGCGGACTTTGGTATTTGTTCGTCGGAATAAACATGTCGAAGGGCTATTTCTATGCTGTATGACTTGATGATTTTGTACACGCTTTCTTTAAGTATTAGTTATTTTCTACCTCACCCAGAAATATTAATAATCCTCCCATTCAGGGTGAGTAAAGCACAGCCGAACTGAAAGCTATTTTTGTAACTAAAGTTGCGTAGTGTTATTTCAAACGTTTACAACGTGTGTATGCAACACAAGGCAATATAATGAAGACAACACACATTTTAATTAAAATGATCATAGTTTCAACATCACTGATCGTGAAAAACGCAAACAGTAATATGCCACCCTTTCACTAACTGCTGCCCGATTTGTTATATGAACCCAAACGATTACACAGGAACGTTTCAAGGTCCATGTCACTTAAAAAGTCAACGCCGTTTAAACAAGAGGTTGGACTTTTCGGCAAATGACAAGGAATAAATAACGCGCTTTCCCTCAACTGAGCTGAACTGGCCACATGGACGAACCTCGTGGCTGCCTTCCAAAATCTCTAGTTGCTGCGATCTCGCAGCCGACTGGCGGTGCAATGCTGTAAAATGGCGGGATACATGACAGGGATCGAACGGATCCATGTAATGGCGGGAGATCGAGAGTAAAAAAAAGACATTGCTAACATTTGTTCGAGCCGAGTATACCACTGTCCCTAAAGGAAAACGACCTGCCAGATTTAGAATACATGCACAATCCGGTTTTAAAGTGATCTTTTGTTAATACAGCACGATTTTCATCATGTCAAGGACATAATCCCTGATAGTGTTCTCATTGGACGCAGTCATCAATTAAATTACCTTTTTGAAATTGGGTGGCACGACAGCGATATCACATGATATGCTGGGAGTGTAACAGGATTTCAATGCGGTATGCCCTAATTTGTAGATTTCTCTGTAACGCAAATAGACATCCACACAGTTGTTCGTTCCCTGTTTCTGAAAGCAGACAAGTGTATAGGTTTCCCACCACTATCAGATAGGACTGTGTTGTTTGATAATCTCGATAAATGCGATTCTTCTTTTTAATTAATTAGCATGGCATTAGCAAGGAATTGTGCAGCCTCGTTTCTTCCAGGCAATTCTCCTAAGAGAAGTGAATGCCACACATTTTTATATAATATACACACTACAGAACCGAAACAATTCTCCTTTCTGCGCTTGGAACAGCTCTCGCTTACTACAAATGCTGCACCAAAACCATTTTAAAACAATCAAGTAGCCCAAACAATTAACAGATCCACATTTGCAACAAAAAAAAGACCGAAAGTAAATCCTGGACGAGGCATGGTAGAATTTTATTATTATACTCGAGTCGTATCAAACGTTAACATAGCCGATCCAAATTAACAACTACGGGGGAGGGGAATGACAAAAGGACAATCGCAACAGTCTCTCCATGGCAGCAATTTAATCGGTTTGAAATGTGTATATAGGCTGTATAGGGGAGGGGATACATGGAGGACTACCCATTACTTCAAAACGATAAACATTATATTTATTTTAAATAAGACGCAGAATAAAAAAACTTGCAATTATCCAGGAATACAATTTCCTGGCGTAGGGCCACTTAACCTACAAGCACAACCAGTGAGGCGAATAGGTGCAGCTTCTTGTAACTCAAACAAAACAAAAATCACTGCACATCAGTACTGTATATAATTTAAGGTTCAAATGTTTACTGCCTTACATTGAAAGGCCAGGTAATATCTTATTACAAACTAAAAAAAATTTAGAAAATTTAGAAAAAAAATTATAATCTTTGCATTTTACACACACGCCCCTTCAAATACATATTTTTGGTTGTGAGCACATTCTTGTGCCCAAAAGAAGTAGTGAAGTAAACTATTTAAATCTGGAAAGGTTTTTAAACTGAAATTACGAATTTCAGAGTATTTTCGGTAAACAATTTGCAGAATCCTTAAGTACACTAACAGCAATATTTACAGAAACAGAAATACTCAGTTCTAATAAAGTATAATAATTGAACTAAGGACTGCTACATTCGCATGATGTAACATAAATGTTACCTAAATGCATGTTGTTTTGTGTTAGTATTCAGTTTACAGCATTTATCTAATTTGAGTTATTATCATTTATCTCTTAAAGATAAATGATCTTATTGAATGGCGGAGCAGGCTCGAAGGGCCAGACGGCCTACTCCTGCTCCTAGTTCTTATGTTCTTATAACCCTCAAAAACACATTTGAGTCAGAACATCACACAAACATTCGACGTCCATGAAACGTGCCTAAAGCTCACCCTGTTGTCAAAAAGGCAAAATGGAGTAACTGCAACAATAACTGATTATTGTCAATGATAGGAAAAATAATGGAATCACTTCTCAAAAGATGCAACAGAAAAAATCTAAAAAACAAAAAACATTGTTCACCAATTCTAAAGCAACAAATAGACAAAAGTAATGCAGTGGATTTGACATACATGGACTTTAAAATGCCTAAGATCATAGAATGTGGTGTCAAGGTACAAACATCAGAATTAATAGCATACGGCAAGAACACTGAAAATATAATGTAGAACGTTGTCACTCAGACTGGTGAGAAACAAAGTTTAGTATAACGAGAACGTGTTTGTTAATGCATGATGTCAGTGTGGCATTATCTTGTCCATCAATCACATGCTATTGAGCCTTTTGAGGAGTAGATAAAATAAACTGTGTTAGAGTTTAGAGTAAAAAGAACTGCAGATGCTGTAAATTAGGAGCAAAAACAAAGTTGCTGGAAAAGCTCAGCAGGTCTGGCAGCATCTGTGAAGGAAAAAACAGAGTTAACATTTCGGACCCGAAACGCTAACACTGTTTTTTCCT
>NC_063362.1:21723338-21748195 GCF_021869965.1 Rhincodon typus | reverse complement strand
AGGAAAAAACAGTGTTAGCGTTTCGGGTCCGAAATGTTAACTCTGTTTTTTCCTTCACAGATGCTGCCAGACCTGCTGAGCTTTTCCAGCAACTTTGTTTTTGTTAGAGCTTAGAGTAGTTTGTAAATAAAAGAATTTGATGGACATCCCCTCTCCCTCCCCCAGCACACAATATTTACAAAGCTAGTCAACTACCATCTTTCACAGGTGGAACAGCTCAATCACATTTTCCAGCCATGTTAATTACACCTGACTGCACAACATTGCTGAAGGCTAATCGGAGACCGCAAACTTGCAACAAGATCCAAACTTAAACAGCATTTTTCTATTGCTTAACAACTTCTGGTTATTTCAGACTTGCCACGTTCATTTTGCTGTTGATAAATCAATTTTTTGTAATAGTTATGTACACATCTATAATAAATGCAAGATATTTAATTTATGTTCACGTCCTGCAAACTTTTCTCCTTACATTGTTAAACAGTGACTACTCGTCACTAGTGTTTAATTGGGGGGTGACGGGATGTTGGGGTGGTGAAGGAAGCCATACAAACAAATTTCATGTTTCATTATAAATGTCGGTATAAAAATGTATAATATAAAACTGTGTATGTAAAATTGCTCCATAATTAGATCTCATCGGGGCAGCACTATTCAATATTCAAATAATTAATGATTTCAAAACTCCAAATACACTGCACCAGTAGGTGGGGCTGTCAACACAGCATTATTCAACACATCAACATTGATGGGAACTGGCTTAAGTTATGTAATAACACAAGCTTGCAGGCATTTCATCTGAGATCGTCAGAAGGACTGTGTTCTAATATCCAGAAATGTTACTTTTCATGGTTAAAATATCCTTAAAATCAAATGCAGAAACTCTTTTCAAAAATAACAAAAAAACAGACAAAATCGGTTGCCAGAAAACAACAAACAGGAGTGATGAACAAATTGCCTTTTGAGGCAGTGATCAGAATGGAACATGAAACTGGAAGACTTCCTAGCAAAGAAAACTCTGACTGATGAGGTTCTTGTGGTGCAATAGTAATGCCCGTGCCAGAAGGCCCAGGTTCAAATCCCACCTGCTCCATTTCTGAACAGGTTGATTAGGGAAAAAAAACTGTTTAGCATGAAAGACAGCACAGCAAAAAAATGGCAGAATGAAACTGTAGACCCATGGTCATGCAGTGTGTGATGAGCATCAGAGCCCACCCACTCTGCTAGAAAATGGACCCTTCTTTGGCCTCCTCCCCCATCCCTGCTAAACAAATGATCAGATTGCCCTACTTTACTAAACGTGAACTCACCCTTCATTCAGTAGTAACGTTTTTTTTAAAATCTGACTCACTTTATTTTGCCTGAATTGATATTCTCTGGTACTCCCACTGAGGTGTAGACAGATGTCTATTAATTTGTAACTATATTTTATCCTTCCAAGTTGAACACTGCCACTCAGCTAATCATTATCCCCATTTCAATATCAAGTTGAACTCTAACTTGTTGAAATTTCCAGTATTTCTAAAGGAGTGCCAAATATGTAGTGTGAAAACTCAAGATTGCGTGTATCAGCTGAGTATCCAATCACAACCAATATATAATTCTGTCCCAACTACATGTTCACATACAAATACTTTCCAGTTGATAGTTACTGAGCAATCAAAATGTAACCGATTTTCCCATTTAGTCTGGTCAGAGATCAATTGTGGCACACAAACTGTTGCTTGGGTTGGGAGTTACTAATTAATCAGATGAGAAAATATCCAAGTGTCCAGTTACACCCTGTCTTCATCAACTGAACTATCACAGGAACTAAGCATTTTTAGATGGCCTAAAGGTTGTGAAAACTTGCATCATAATTGTAACAGAGCAAACATACAACAAACTAGACAGCATAACAATAAACAAAGCATCAAATGCATGATTTTCAAAACATGTTCTAGAACTTGATACAGCCTCACTAATAATAACCTCAATACTATTAGGAATTACACACCATGAAACTTGGTTGCTTTTCATAAAACCAACTCCTATAATGATTATATAAAATATTTTCCATTTAGATGATTTTTTTACTAAATTTATACATCAAGATTATCTAAGTTATATATTACAGAGTCGTTTTGTGTTATGACAAATATGTCACAAGAGTGACACACAGTTCCACAGATTCACCACCCTCTATCCGAAGAAATTCCTCCTCATCTGAACTCTGAAGGGTCGTCTTTTCACTCTGAAGCTGTGCCCTCAAGTCCTAGTCTCTCCCACCAGTGGAAACATCATCTCCACATGCATTCTATCCAGGCCTCTCAACATTCCTTAAGTTTCAAACAAATATCCCTTCATCCTTCTAAATTCCATCGAGTACAGACCCAAAGTCTTCAAACACTCCTCATATGACAAGCCCTTCATCCCCACGGTCATTCTTGTAAACGTTCTCTGAACCCCCTCCAATATCAGGACATCCTTCCTTAGATACAGGGTCCAGAACTGGTCACAATGTTCCAAATGTGATCTGACCAGAACCTTATGCAGTCTCAGCAGCACATCCCTGCTCTAGTATTCTAACCCTCTTGAAATGAATGCTAACATTGTATTTGCCTTCCTTAACAAGCACGTTAGTCTTAAGAGAATCCCGAGCTAGGACTCCTAAGTCCCTCTGCACTTCAGATTTCTGAAGCCTTTCATCATTTAGAAAATAGTCTATGCCAATGTTCTTTCCAAAGGACATAGCCTCATTTTCCCACATTGTATTTCATCTTCCACTTATTTGCCCACTGTCCTGGCTTGCGCACGTCCTCGTCCAACTTCCCCACTTTCTCAACACTACCTATCCCTTCACCTTAAACTATTTAGCATTTCCTGTTTTCAAACTTAGTGACAATGCTCTCAGTTTCTTTGTCCAGATCATTAATGTATAATATGAATAGCTGTGGACCCAACACTGACACCTGCAAAACTACACTAGTCACTGGCTGCTATCCTGACAAAGACCCCTTCATCCCCTCTCTCTGCCTTATGCCAGTCAGCCAATCCTCTATCCTTGCCAGTATCTTGCCCTTAACATCATGGGCTCTTATCTTACTTAGCAGGCTGCTGTGCAGCACCTTGTCAAAGGCCTTCTACAATTCTAAATAGATCATGTCCACTGGTTCTCCTTTGTCTAACTTGCTCATTCCCTTGCCAAATAATTCTAACAGGTTGGGCAGGCATGACTTTGCCTAGATGAAGAAGGTTGAAGCCCCTACTATTGCTATCCGTCGCTCCAGACTTCTTCATGCACACAATTCTCCACTATAAGATTAGTTCAGAGGTTGGGTATTCAATGACAAATATCACACCTCCCAACTTCCCAAAGCATTTCCATAATTTACAAAGTATAAGTCAGGAGTGTGATAAAATACTCTCCTGCTGCCCGAGTGCAGCTCCAACTACTATCAAGAAATTCAACACTACCCAGGACAAAGCGGCCTGCTTAACTGACAGGCTATCCATCACTTTAAGCATTCCGTCCTGCCCAGCACCTGTGCAACTTGACTATAGTTGAAACTATTTACAACATGTACTACTACAACTCACCAAGTTTCTTCAACATTGTCCAAATCTCTGATCTTTGCCTCCTAGGAAAAAAGGGTACCACACACCACTTCGAAGTTCTCCTTGAGGCCACAAACTCTCTCAACTTGGACATGCATTATATTGCTGTTTGTTTCTTGTTTGTGTCAAATTCCTGGAATTTCCTACCTAACAGTCCTGTGTGAGTAGCTTCAACAAGCATTCTACAGTAGTGTGAAAAGGTGGTTCACTATTAAAACAAATCCTCTCAGGAGGATTTAGGGATGAGTATTAAGTTCTGATCTTGCAGTGACACCCACATCATATTACTTGAAATTGCTCAAGGTTCAAACTGATAGAAGTGTGCAAAGATTTGAGAAACATAGGTCACGTGACTAATCCATTTCAACATGGAGCTGATATGTAGCATGATAGGAAAGTAGAGATGGCTTCTCATGAAGTTCTGTAAGCCATTTTAGAAATATCTACATGAGAAATTATCAAATTTACATCTAATTGGGATATTGGTTGGGAGAAAAAGAGTGACAAGGAATTGGTTGAGTCGCAAGTCGTGACAAATAGCATTCCCTCAGAACTGTACTGGAGCCTCAACTTTTCACTGAATAAATTAATGACTTGAACAAAGGTATAGGGGATTGCCTTCACAAGTTTGAAAATTAGTTGAAGTCAGGAGCCACAGTAAGTTTATATTGGTGGGAGCAGGTAGTCACAATGGCTAGGGGTGACCAAGAGGGTAAAAATCACAGCAGGCTGAATTCTCCCCATTAAACTCATTCACACATGATCTGAGAAAAACCAGTCATTAGTATTTTCTTAATCATGATAGACCAATTGTGGAAAGACAATGGAGCTTAGATATCCTGGTGCATATACTGCTAAAGTGCTAAATTCTGATTACAGGTGCCATAAACCTGGATTACGTTCCCTTGAATTCAGAAGCATGCCGATCAACATTGTAGAGATGTTTAAACTGGTCAAGCAACTCAACATGGTAGATACAAAGAAGTTATCTGAACAAGGAGACTGAATCACAGAATAGTTATAGTGCAGAAAATGGCTTTTCAGCTCCTTCTGTCCATGTCAGTTCCCTGCAAGAGCAATTTAGCTAGCACTATGCCCTGACCTTTCCCCACAGTCCTGCAAATTCCCTCAATTTAGGTGCTTATCCAATTCCCTTTTGTAAGCCACAACTAAATCAGTCTCACAGGCCCCACATTCCAGATTTTAACTCCGCAGTGCATTTAAAAAAAAAGTTTTTTTTTTAAACATGCTGAGAATTTGATTAGGTCAAAGATCAGAAGATAGATATTCATCATTAGGCTAAGCATTAGGATCAATCAATTACTGTTATTGTGTTAAATCCCACTGAATCAAGTTCCCAGACAAATTAATAACCACAGGAACTGTAACAATTAAAACTTATATGAGAGCTAGTGGGCACAATCAGATTACCACAATCAGCAGAAAACAACCATTTGTGACTGCTGGGAATTGCTTAATACATCAAATACTAAACATTGCCAGCGTTAGAGATTATCTTTTTCAGGATATATGGACATCTTATTTACATTGCAGCTATTAGCAATTTAGGTTTAATGTCCAAAATAATCATGTTCTTTAAAATAGTTACCATAGGAGATGATCACCATGAAACAAGTTAAATCCTTAAATTCAAACCACTGATTTATTTTCCATATCTACACTTTTATCTATTTCCAACATATTAAAATAGTGTTTCTCATTTGAATGCATGACACAGTGAGAATACTTAGCAACAATACTTAGCAAAATGCATATTGGATGCATTTATTAAACAAGTCGACCCAACATCAAAACAAATTCATGACCTTATTGTTCAACCTATCTTTAGATAAGTAATGTATCCAACATCAATAATTTAGACATTCCATAAAAAGCAACAGTACTTTAGTTATAAAACCAGCTAGGTCTGATTTGATCATCGAATTCGTAGAAATTCGTTTTAAATCAAACTGTATTTCTAAGAGAATCAGATCAGCAACATATGCAAAGGACAAATTAATAATTTTGAAATAATCTTTCATTATGCATAACAAGCCAACATAACATTTTCAGCTCAGAGCTGAAACCAGCAATTTATCATCAATCCCAGTTCTACAGTTAATGTGCAATAACAACAGAATACATATGATAAATAGGCTGATAGATTGCAAGAACTGTCGATTAAAAGAAACATGATTTGTATCAAATTACATTCCAGCCTCTTGTATGTCCCCAATTTTAATTGTTCCACCTACAGTCATGCCTTCAGTTATCTTCTTACAGATACTTCTCTAGCTCCCCTTTCATCTCGAAAACACCTCTATTTCTTCATGTATTTGATCACAGTTCCCAACCTCTCATTAAGTAGTCCAGTATGAAACGCTGTTTGATATGCTCATCTTAAAACATTTTATTTTCCAAGAAATACAATTTGTAGCATTTCACCCAATGCTTCACTGCAGTGGGATACTGGACGTATCTACACTAATCAGGCTCTTTGCCATCTATAACAAAAGGTTATAGTTTTAGGATAAGTAGCAGATTTGAAACAGAGATGAGGAGGAATTACTTCTGTCAAAAGGGGCAAGAACCCATGGATCACCCAGCCCTAAAGTGCTGTGGACATGGGGACCAGAATAAATTTAAGGGGCAGATAGATAGATTTTTAATTAGCAATGAATTAAAGGGCTATGAGGAACACCCAAGAAAGTGGCATTATGGCCAAAATGAAATCAGTCATGACTGTATTAAATGGTAGAGCATACTGGAGGGTTGAACTACCTATTCCTGATGTTCCTAATGATGGCATTTTCTTATTCAGATTCCAAATAAGTTTGGGAGACATCTGTCAAAAGGACCTGATCACCCACGAAAGTAATTATTTAATCCTCCTTCAAAATAGCAAACACTGCCTAATATAAAACTCAGCCTAAAATTCCCAAGTTCATTCCATGGTTGGTGTTAATCACAGTCTGGTGGAACAGTGATCTCATTACATCACAGTCAGGGTGACAGATTTAGGGGTGTAAAGGGAAAGAAAGTGAAATTGCCAGGATTCTCTGTTCTAATTGCTACAGACTCCACCCAGCTGAAAAGAGAGTATGTGTGCGTATGTGTTTGTTTGTTTTCACAGACAAGGAAGGGCAGGACTTGACTATTTTGTGTTGTCTTCCAAAATAAAATGAACAGTCTTAATAAAACTTCATGCCTAGGCTCAAAAGTTAACAATGTCCAACTTTGATGAGGTTGCTTAATCTATCTTCGTAAGGAAAAGGCTAAGTAAATTAATGGGGTAAAATTTCTGATCAAACTTTTGATTATACATACTAATATCTAAACTAGTCAGAGTTCTTTCTGGTCCTTTGTTAATTAGCGAGAGTTGTTTTAGTACACATAAAATTAAAGTGTATATAAAATCATAATAGTATTTCTTGAAGATTAAATGCAACAAATACTTGTAGTGCTCCCTTAATTCTTGCTAGCTAAAACAGAAGTTCCATAACCTGAAGTTTTAAAAAAATATTTTCAGCCACAAAACAGCTGCAAACATTTTTCACCCCTTACAGTAGGTTGTTTTTGGAAATCATAAACAAGTACTTCCTCCCTCTGAACTGATCGGAGGCCCCAGGCATACCTTACCAGTGAAGCAGTGATTCACCTGCACTTCACTCAATGTAGTCTACAATATTTGCTGCTCACAATGTGGTCTCTACATTGGACAGACGAAACACAGACTGGGCAACCACTTTGCAGAACACCCAAGTTCTGTCCGCAAAAGTGATCCTGAGCTTCTTGTTGCCTGCCACTTCGACACACCCATATTTCCCTAGCCAACATCTGTCTAGGGCTTGCTGCAGTGCTCCAGCTAAGCTGGAAGGACAGCAGCTCATTTTCCACTTGGGGACCATGCAGCCATCAGAACTCCACATCTAGTTTAATAATTTTAGGGCCCGAGTACTTCTCCCAGGCCTCTACCCCAATTCCCAAACACAAGACCTGGTCATCACATGGGCTGCTACCACAACCATCCCATTGTCAGCTATTATTAGTCCCAATTAGCAAGACACTGATTCTCCCAAGCTGACCTCTATCAGTTTCTTTATCTGTCCAAATATTGTTGTCTCTCTCTCAAGGCTTCATCTCCACCTATCGTTTACTCCTCCCCTCCAACCCAACCTCATCTTCAACATATATACCAAACTTTTCCTAGCTATCAACAGTTCTGAAGAAGGGTCACTGGACCCAAACTCTGCTTTCTCTCTGCAGACGCTGCCAGACCAGCTGAGTTTTCACAGTAATTTCTGTTTTTGTTTCTGATATCCAGCATCTACAGTTTTTTTCCATAAACAAATGCTACTCAAATAAAGAGACTGCATTTAGACAGTATCTTTGGTTTACTCTGGATGTTCTACTTCATAGTCAAGAAGTTACTATTTAAAGTGCAGATATTATTCCAAGGTAAAATCTTTGCACAATAATCTACTGCAAGCAATCTCATAAGTGACCAACTAATCAGTTTGCTAATATTGGTCAGATTTACAAGAAAACCTTTGGTTTTATTTTCCAAAAATTGACAGGCTTAATGTGTCAAAATGTAGTAGCAACCCACCATGAGTAGCCATTTGAGGTGTTGACCCAAGTTACTGTCTAATGTTCTATAAATGGGGCTTCAATCCATTGACCTTCTGACTCAGCTCTTGGTGCTAAACATCAAGAGAGGGACTTTGATGCTAAGGGCTGCCATCCAATGTAAATCGCAACAAATTTTGAAATGTCTGAATTTTTCCTTATGATTGGAAATCGATTAATTCAATTTAAACACTAGTGATACTCTTGGAGATAGCAGGAACTGCAGATGCTGGAGAATCTGAGATAACAAGGTGTGGAGCTGGATGAACACAGCAGGCCAAGCAGCATCAGAGGAGCAGGAAGGCTGATGTTTCGGGCCTAGACCCTTCTTCAGAAATCAGTATCAGTGATACTCTTGTATTCTGCTGGGAGCTATTTCCCTTGTACGTGAAACTGCAACTCTGTCATTCAGACATGGCAGCCGGCACTTTTGTTGCGTATTATGCCATGAACCACAACTAGTGGTTTGGAGACAGCACATTTGGACAAAAGGATCAGGGTTCATTATTCATTTTGTATCTGTTAGTTATGCAATGCCAAAGCCAGATCTTTTATTTCACTATCCTATGAATAGTTTCCTTGATTGTTACACAACAGAAATATATGCAGGGATTATAAGTGTGTATGAAATGACAGCAGATGCCAAATTAATTTTTATTTATTCACATCTGGAGACCAAATGTTGTTAACGACCACTCTGAAGAAGTTAATGGCTGCTATCACAGAGGAGGAAAGCATCCAATGTGAATCTGGCTTTAAGTTCAATCGGGGGTGGCTACACAGATGAAAGACAAAAGTATCATTACACTATAATGAAACTACTTTCATAATCTATTTATGAATGTCATTGTGTGACATTGCTCTGTTCACAAAACTAGATTTCCGACAGTTAGTCCCAATAACAATTAAACAGAGTGAGTAACTTTATTGGGGGTGGGGAGTGGAGGAGGGAAGGGAAGACAAATGTTTTCTTAGCTTTTGTTGCAATGGGTATGCAGAAGATTTAACAGCTGGATTCTCAGTACTATTTGTATCAATCTGCCTCTGATATGATCCCATCTTGAAACTGAGATCAATTTAGCATGCAAACTTTGATTTACTGATGTCAAGTATGGCATATTTCTGGTCCAATCTACTTTTCCTTTACCAATGTAAACCATTAGAGTTAATAACGGACAGACAATCCACCTCCTAAAAGCAACTCTTGTTCTTTTGGTGGGAAAGAAATGTATCAAAACCTTCTTAGAAGATAATTCTATAAGTTAAAGGGCTGGGCTATCTAGTATCAGTTATTACATAATCTGTTTTGCTGGAGTGCAATGTTACCAAAATTCATACCTTGACTGGGAAATAGCACTTTCTATTACAATCAACTAGCAACATTTTTTTCTGCAGTGTTTGCAAGTCTCTTAACTCAGAACGATTCCTCCCCTTAGACTGCTAGGTCAATCGAATCATGTTTAACTACCTTCATCTTAGCAAGCTTACTCAGCAAACTAAAATACAGACCACAGGGAAGGCACACACCACCCACAGCCTTCAACTACTGTTTCTATGCAGAAAAATGACAATGCTACTTCGGCAAGGAAATTTAAGTGATGCTAAACACCTTATTTCACCTTCTGGAATCTAAATATTGCTGCTGACATTGCCCATCCTAACAAAATGCACAATTACAGTGCCCTAACTCTGGCCAAAATAAACGTGCTAAGAATAAAAAGACACCCTATTGAGATTTGACTTATGCCAATGATTTCCTAACAAGTCCCCGTCATGTTACAGAATAGGCCAATCTAATATGCAATGAAAAGTACTAAATATATTCAATGTTGTTGTACCAGATGAATTGGCTATTAAAGCAAGATTTCACAAGCTATCTAGTTTATTTGTTCTACCTGAAAGAAAACTCCAATGTTCCAGATCAAATCTAGCTGAAACCTACTGCACCCTCCCCTTCGCGTTTCCCTCTTGTTCACTGGTGGGGGAGGGGTGGGAACTGGTTTATTTGCATTTCAAACTGGTATAACAGAAATACAGTCTTCTTCTATAATTAAACATAGCAATAGACGCTAGAGAATCTATCAACCGCAAATCACTCTCAATAATTTTTGTAACCACTGCAGCACTGCTAAAAATATCTTAAAATGGTTTTAATAACAGTATTTTTCTAAATCACCATAATCCTGTTTAAAAAAAAAGCTCAGTGCAAACCTATTTCCTGTATGTCATAGGATGATGTGTTCTCTCCCCCCCCCCTCCTCCACTTTTATATGGTTGGATTAGGGAACAAAAAAAATCTCTCAGCATATCTAGACATGACCTTGCCTTTTTCATTAACAATCGGAATAAAGTTACCACTGTGTTATTTGAATATATCGATGCAATCTAAATGATTTTGTAACTGAAATACAATTAGGAATTTAGAACAACTTGACATAAAGGGTTTCTTGACCATAACAGATGGATGCTTGTATGAAGAACACAAACATGGGACATTTTAGTTTCTTCTTCTGAACCAGTATAGCATAAAATGATCTACACAAGATTCCCACCAAATGAAAATGAGATCTTATTTCAGACACTGACGTTTTTTTAAAAACAAAACAAGTCACCAAGTAACAGTAAGTAGGCAACTCCAGCACGCAACCTAAAAAGATAGGAGTCCCTTAATAAAATCTTTCATCTAAAACATTGAAGATTGCCCAATATATACTCAATCTCCACCACTACCATTAGTCTTAAATTGAACCAAATGATACGGACTGAGAAATACTGAAACCACAATCAACTTTACTCCTGAAATTGAATTTATTTTAATGTTTTTATAACACAAAAGATATTTTTTAAATAACATGACTTTATTGTAATCTCTGATTCGATTAATTGTGTTTAGGTCTTCTTGAATTTTAAAATATCCATTAACCAATCCAACAGATTTTCTGAACATTATAATACATAATATGATGGAAGAAATTGCAGTCAAATTCCTAACATGTCCAGGAATTCATAAATATTTCCCCGTGTGCTCATCCTAGAAAATAATCCACGAGTATTCCAATATTTAAAAAATCCCCAAAAGGCTGAGCTTCAAAAGTTACGATCGATCTATCATTTCCATTCATGTATATATAAAAGTGCAAGGTTAAATATAAAATAAATGTAGAAACTATTCTTTTATTTTTGGAAACAGATTGTCACTTCAAGCAATGTTTTGCAATTAGGTATTTCCATTTCCTTTTAAGTCAAAAGAATACGAGATATGGTAAATCAAGCTTCGGTACACATCCTCTGACGGGTAGATACAAATGCATGCTTCAAATGCCAAACGTGAGGCTTGATGCTTAGAATGAGGCCGCCATTTTACTCACGCTTAGCACCACACGCTACGTTCTGCACTCCTATTTTATCATTTCCTTTTTGCATCAATACTTCATTTAAGAATAAAAAACATTCTCCTCATTTTTACATTAGAAACAACTTGCAAACTGAATAGCTTCCTTTCACCATTTCTTTCTGGTTTTACAATCAATTTTTTTTTCAATTTGTATCCGTTCACTACACGATACACTTTGGAACGCTGCTTCCTGTCTAGTATATAAATAAACTTGCGCGAAATTCAGCAACTGTACATGAAAATCAGAGCCTCTCAGGTAAGCTGAAGCACATTTTGCAGAGGTACCTTTAAAATTGTATCAAGTTGTTTCCCTTAATTAATTAAAATACGATATATAAATTGACCAAATTGAAATCTTTCTTGTGCTCGTATTTGTTCCTGTTGTACTAGGCCAAGCAGTATCTGATCACAGATGAGCGCCAGTTTGGACCTTTGCTATCACTGAATGCGTTGTGTTCCCCTCCCCCACCTCTGTTTCCCACAGACAGCCCCGTCCTCCATTATAGCTCCCATGTGTCTAAAACATAGTCAGATCTTCATATCTTTCTCTCTCTTGGGGCTGCAGCTTGCAAAACCACCAATATTTACAGTATTAACATGAAACACTTGTAAACTTTACGTTTGAAAAAACATAAGGTCCAATAGCTTCAAAAGCATACACAAGATTCCCACAATCACATTTAGCCAAGTCACGGGCAAGAACAAAAATCGAAAAGTGTTTGTTTCATTTCCCTTTTCAGTGAACGATGCTCCTCCACTCCTGAGCGATTAAAAGCTATTAGGTAGCATCAGAAAGCATACTTGAGAAGATCGACCCAAGATCCTAGCAATGTCACACAATAATAGAAATACTGTAAGACAATCAGTGACCCCTTTTACGGAATGAACGGTGTGAACTTAAGCAGCAGCTTGTGTGTATGTGTGTGTGTGTGCGCGATCTCACTCACAGCTGCAGCAAGAAGCCGGCACTTTCTCTGGTTTCAGTTTACCCTGACGGGCCTCGAAGCTAGGCCCACATAATAGTACACTCCACAGCGTTTATCGCACACGGCACGATCTACACTTACCGTTTAAAATGCTCGATAATCTTATCTTCGCGCACATTTTCCGGCAAATTCCCCACCCAGAGATGCCTGGTTTCTCGTACCATCCTTAGCGAGTCATAAGGCTCCTTTTCTGTGCGAGTGAAAGTCCGGTTTTGCGTTGGCGATGGTTCCTGCCAGCTCGGCCCGGGTTAATCCTTGAGGTAAAATCCCACCATTCGGCTAACGCACACACACACTCTTTCTCGCTCGCGCCGCCCGACCTGACGCGGTTTTTTTTCCTCGAGACGCTAACAGTTCGTCCCTAGACCCGAAATTGAACCACATTGCGCAAGCGCGGGATCCGACGCCGCGGGCGCGCAAGCGCCACGAAACCCCGGGTCGCCTTAGCTCAGCGTGGTAGCACGCAGGCGCCAAGGAAATCCTTGCCCTTTCTCCACCCCTCCCCTGGCCCGGCATCCCAGCCAAAAGAACGAACGCTAACAGCGCCTGCGTGACATCCGATGAACATTTCCACGCCCCGGGCGAATCGTGCAATCTACGCATGCGCGGAAAATGCGGCACCGTTCTCAGCCCGAAGGGTATAGACCGCAGCAGAAACTGGGGATGGGGGAGACGTACGCATGTGCAGAAAGTGACCGGGGTGTGTTTTCTGCGCAACCGCACAGACTTGGTATTTAGCTTACTCCAGTGACTGGAAGGAAAGTTCTCGAAAAGCTGCTGTCGGTGCAGGAGCACGATGAATAAAGAGGAACCTGAGAAAGCGCTATTCCAGGAATTTCCACTATTTCATTTAAAGAATAGATCTGTTTAACCTGTGTATAAGTGCCTCCTTCGACTAATACTAAATTGGATATTATGAACGATTTGGGAAGATTTTTAGATGGCTTGAACGCCGAAATGACCGATATGAGGAAATACAACTGAAAAAACTTGTTACCATTAACTTCCTTCTTATCAGAAAGCTGCTGTGTTCGTTCAGAATGGGGTTTTCTTACAGGAATATCGTCATTCCACCATTCTCAGCCCTCTTTGTCCCTGTCTTTGTTCCCCTCCCCCTCTCCTTGTCCATTTGGGCGCCATTTTAAGGTGATGGAAAGTTCTGGAGAGTCCGCCATTTTGTGGCGAGCAGTGTTCTGCCTTAACAGGGAGTGCTGCGCATATACAGTGCTGGAATACCAGGGATGTAGTCTACTTTGTGTCTTAAAAATAGTGGAATAACAAGCAATTAGCACCCCATGCGATCTAAAAATCTGGTCTTTTGGAAGATGCTATTTCGTTTAATAATAGCATTAAATAAAACTGGCTTTACGTGCAGCCTATACAGATCAACTGATACAAGTTCGCTTAAAATAATAGGATATGTTAAATTTATATCAGATTGGAGAGAAGGAAACAATTCTCTGGGGAAAGAGCAACAGTTTGGTTAGTGATGCCACTGTACAGTAAGTGTTTCAGAAAGGATATGAATAATTTTTTATTAATTTTTGCATTTAAAGTTTCTACGTCACCTCTCAAACATACATCTGCAGTCATTAGTACCAACATAGCCTGGATCACATTTCTCTCGTTCTAATTGTAAATTTATAGTAGTACACAAAGAATACCCGAAACTTGTGTAAAAATCTAATGTTGGTATGGCTCTTTTTCTGGTGAGCAATTTTGTTCTTGGATAGGGGCCATATTTTTCTTAAGTGTTGACTGAAACTGCAAATTATGATTCAATCCAGTTGCTATGTCAGTCTAAGATGGTGAATGTGATGCAATAACCAAATTTTGGTGATTGCAAAAGGTCTGGAATTTCAGCAGAACAAAATTTGTAAGGTTTTATTTTGCGTATGAAATGTATTTGGTGTCCTGAAAATTAGCATATCACAAAAAAAACTTAATGTATTGTTTATCAAAATTTTTAATTTTATCTGTTAAGGGTTTATTAATAGAGGATTAAACCCTTTCAAAGGATGTGACTCCTAGGATCAACACCCTTGGTGCAGGATACCCACATTGAGAAGATAGATTAAAAAGCTGATGATACTATAGCTTGGCTTTTAAATGTCTGTAATTGTTTTGAGTAACGAAAATAGCGCACTCGTGATGTGGATATATTTCCCAAGCTTGCTCTTTGTTACTTGGTATCCACCCAATGTGTTTATTCAGCGATTATTTTTTTTTTAAATGTAATGGCTGCACTAGTAACTAGACTAATTTTGCGTTCTGGTTAGTGCAGAAGCCTGCACCATTCTTACACTTCAGTTTTTTTTTAACTTTATTAATGGCAAATAAATTATCCTTGTACTGTTAGTGTGGAATTTGGTCTAACAGTTGATCAATAGTGTATTTTGTGGCCATGATATTGGACATTTTTTTTTCAGAAAGAACATTACAGATAACACTAGGTTGATGGGATTCTGTTTGAAACTTATGCTTCTCAGGAATATCTGCAGTAGGGCTTTCTGAAGGTGGAAAGAGGAAAAGTTTCACATGGTAATGCAAATATTTTGGGAGTTGAGGGAGTACTTGTTTTCATTAAACTATTTGATGATGCCGTATAAAGCCTCTCTCTGAAATAAATGGTGATATGATATTGAATGACCATTGAGAAATTTTCTGTAAGGCAATCCCTTTGCTTTAAGGCATTTTTTTGTACGTTAAACAGACATAGCCTTGAATGTTCGTTCCATAGGTCAATGTAATTTTAAACAATATGTCTTGTTTAGCCAACATTTCTGGTGAACCTTTTTGGTGTTAATTATTCTTTGTATATATTCCATTTACTCTTCTGGAGAGTGTTATGATGGAAAAGCTTTTAAAACCACCAAACCAAGCGAAAGTTGAGATCTTTCAAAGAGCGGCGCAGATAGGGTGTAAGTATAGACTCTTGGGATGTACTTTTGAGATTGTCATTCACATATGTTCTGCAGTTTAGCTTCATTATCCACTCGGGTGTATAGTAGGAAATGTTTTGCAACAGATCCAGTGTTTCCCAGCAACATGTGTTATGGAAACTGTACTTCACAAACAAAAAATTGATGCTTTACTGCAGTTGTGTGTAAATGTAAATATTTAGTTACTATGCAAATATTTGCATTATGTTTTGCATATGATGTCAAGTGTTCTGAGTATCCTACTGAATTATTCTTGCCTCATTTTCCAATTCCCTTCATCGTTGTGACCCAGAATCAGTGTCACTTTACATTCTGAGATCATGCCATTCTTTCCAGGTTGCATAGGACAATTGAAATTATTGTCATAACCTTTTTACAAAGTGGAACAATGTGCATTGTTCTTCAGATAAGGACATATCCAATTTTGAAATTCTCATTTCTGATGTAGCATCATGCTGATTCAATAATTTCTGGTTTTTAACTAAATGTCAACAGATTTTTGAAAATGCCAACTGAGAGCAGAGGAGGAAGAAAATACTGGCAAGGCTGACTCCCAAATCTCAAATGACAAGAAATGTTACGTTCTTTCTTAGTTTCTGACATGAGAAGCTTGAGAGTTCAATTTGAACAATGTGCTTGATGTTGTGACTAGATACAAGAGATATTGAAGTAAGACCTGAGACCATTAACTGTCCTAGTATCTTTGCAGCTAGATAACTTGGCTTGATGGATTAAAGATTGAGTGGTATAAACTCATTATTTATCAGTGCTACAAAAAAATGTTGTGGCAGTCTTGTGCACTGCATCATGTCTAATGCACTTGACTTACCATAAGCAATATGTGATACATCTCCGTGCTGAGGCTCAAACTGGGTTGCATCCTTTGCATTTGCATGGTTGTCATTTCCTCTGGTATTCTGACTTTGAGTGTCCAGTCTGCTACTTGCATGGTTTTTTTTATCAAAATGGAATGTAAAGCTTAATTTGTAAATTCCTTAGTAGGCTGGGAGTAGTCAGACAAACCAGATAACCCCTGATTAACTAAATTTTTCATCCCTCCAATGTCATCTTATTCATGTGCAAGGTTGAGCATTATTTCACAAATTTTGATTTACACCACCACCACGGCGGTGTGGAACTATTAGTAATAAATTACTAAATAGTTTGGAACTATTGTTTGTCCATTTGTGAAAATAAAACATCTCAAAATTAAAATATTTCTCCAGGTTCATGTATCATTTACTTTTTCTCTCCTGAAAGTTTTTTGTGGTGTTATATAAGCTCTGACATTCTTCCAGTCCTTCCCAAACTGACCATTTTTTTGCATGTCAGTATGTTAAGTCCTAGAGTGCTTCATGGATCAACTTGATCTTGACACCGATGTGCATTTACTTTACAATAGGGGCGGTGAGAAAGCAAACAGTTACAAATGCCATTTATTTCCATAATTAAAGGATATTGAAGCTAATTTTTTTTAAAAAGCTCCACTGTAATCCTGCCTTTCAGAATTCTGAACATCTGTTTTGATTATTCCACTTGAACAAAGTACTTTCAAAAATGAGTGCACAGATAATTTATACATCTGAATGTTGTTGCTTTTAGCTTAAATCTGCACCTACGTAAGTTTTCCTGACTTGAAATGAAAAAGGGCAAAAGAAAAACTAGCCTTAGAATCATAATTTGTAGTAACATGCAATGTCCTCAGAAGTGTGGACACTATTTGTAGCCATCTGTGCATTGGAGCATTTGTTTGTGTGATTCCTGTCATGATAAATCTTGGTATCTTTATTTAGTATTTCCATCAGGCTCTTTGAAATGTGGAAGATAACTCTCTAAGAAGAGAAGAAAATGTTTACGTAATGCCTTTTCACACAATAGACATCTCAAAATACTTTTGAAGTGTAATCATTGTTGTAGGAAACTCAGCCAGTTTCCATGCAACAAGCTTCCACGGGCAACAGTGTGATTAATAGCAAACAATTTTGTAATGTTCAGTGAGGGATAAATAGTGCTCAAGGCTAATGCTGTGCTCTTCGAAATAATGCCTTGGGATGTTTTTCGTCGACCTGTGAGTGTTTCTGTCTAATATCTTCTGAACAAGACAGCACTGCTGACGATGTAGCACAGCACTCACCAGTCAGCTATTTTGTACACACATACTGGAGTGGAACTTGAACTCAAAACCTTTTGACTTGGAAGAAAGTGCAATCAACTGTGCTGTAGTTGACAATGCTAAGAGATTTCTTTTATGTAAGATTCTATATGTTTTAACATGAAGAATAATAAAAAGTAAATTTTGTATGAATGTAACTAACTTTTCTGGGAATTTTTGCTAACTTCTATATATGTGCATTTGTAAATTTCCAGTGTCATTTTGACTGTACTTTTTTTTTTAAAGAACTTGCACATAATTGTAAAAAGTTAAGTAAAAATGTTCAATAACATTAAGTATTTGAGCACAAGTATTTCTAATGTATGGTGGCTAATTTATGGTGTGGTTGTCATCCAATAGTGCATTTTGGAATCTCCACCGCAATCTACATGGAATGCAACTGAGGGGTACAAATGTTGAAATGTCTTGGACTGACCACATGTCTTGACCACATCTATGCTAAGTTGACTGTTTGAATAGCAGTTTGAAGTACAGTTAACCTTGAAACAATTGAGCTGGGGAGGGAAAATATTTTGATACATTAGGTTCATGTAAAGAATGGTCATGTGAAATTTACTTGAGGATCCATTGTTTCTGGTCTGATATTCCCAGCCACCTGAGGTGCAAAGTAAAAACTCTAGGTATGGAAGAATGGGAATTGCGTGGGGAAATTTTGGGTATTTCAAAACAGGCCAAAATGCATTGTTGTAAAGTTGGCAGGTTTTTGAGATTTTTCCATCTGTTAGAATATCAGTTCCTGTTGGAAATACCATTATCCATCTGTGCTACAAATATATTGAATGTAGTACTGACCTAGGTGACCATTTTCATTTGTCTGGCACTGAAGCTTCAGCTGAATTGAATTTTCAAAGATGTGACCAAAAGGTTTGCAATTGGTTTTAGACTGTTGAGTAAAATTTGCATTATTGTGTGTTAACTTCTATTTAAAATAGATATTTACTACAGAAGGAATCCTCCTGTTCTTTATATTACGTATGATTGTGTTTGGTTGGATTTTTCATTGTATGCTGTGTTGATTTTTAGTTTTTAAAAAATGCTTTGACACTTGCTTTCTGCTAGTTTACTTGCTATTCAAACCTCCTTGAGGTGGGCCCTGACTGGTCTCGCTCTGGCGCTCGCTCTCTTGGCTGCAGACACAGACTTGATGGAACAAAGTTGTCAACAGTGGCAAGCCATTCACAGTTTTGTTGCTAGCATCAAAGTTTTCTTTCTAACACCATCCTTACTTCAAAAAACATTGCACCCTGGATATATCTACACCAAATGGAGTGCAGTGGCTCAAGACTGCTGACTACTACTTTCTCATTAGTATGAGCAATAAATAGTGGCCGAGTGAGGCAGTGCTCCAGAACTTGTTACAAATCATGCTGACTTTATTTTCCCCCTCCAATCTAAGGAACACTGAAGCTAATTGTAGCAAATTAAACAACTAACAACTAAATTTTGATAATTTATCTTGCCACTTTATTATAGTTTTCTTTAAGAAGAATAAAAAAATTGATACCGCTTGTATATTTTGATACACTTATGCACAATTGTACAATAGGAAGCAGTTACTAAACTTCATTGAGGGCTCATAACTTTTTATTACAGTTAAGAATAGTATAAATTGTAATTTAGGACCTGAATGCTATATACTAAAATTTATTTTGTATAGTGAGAAGGCCCTATGAATATAAATCAAAAGACTTTAAATTTTGGTGTGGATAATAGGTAAGCAAGCAAGTAAGAAAATGTTGAACATAGCTTATGTACGTAATAAAGTGAAAACAGGCACCAGAAATTAGTGGTCATTTTCCTGCCTATTGCCCTCTGCTCATATTCCAGTTCTCTAAGTATGGAAAAATATTTGCAAGATACTAAATAGCCTCGCCCAGTATGATCACCAGCAACTATAAATGTGAAGCAGCTAGAAGCAAGGATCGCTGGAGAGCATTCAGGACTAGTGACTAATTGTACTTCTCTTTGTCCTAGGTAAAAAATACTATCACCACTTCATTTCTAATTAAATTAGAGTCAGAAAGCTGTACAGCACGGAATCATATCCTTCAGTCCAACATGTCTGTGCCAACTAGATATCTTTTACAAATTTAGTCCCATTTGGCCCATGACCCTCTTAGTTGTTCCTGTTCATATACCTATTCAGATGCCTGTTAAAATATTGTAATTGTACCAGCCTCCTCCACTTCCTCTGGCAGCTCATTCCATATGTGCACCACCCTCTGCAATGAAAAAGGCCCTTGGGTCCCTTTTTTTTAATCTTTCCCCTCTCTCCTTAAAGCTGTTCCCTCTAGTTTGGGACTCCCCTACTCCAGGGAAAAGACCGTGCCTATTTCATGCATACCCGTCGTGATTTTATTAACCTCTATAAAGGTCACCCTCAGCCTCTGATGTTCCATGGAAAATAGACCCAGCCTATTCAGTATCTCCCTATAGCTCAAATCCTCCAACCCTGGCAACATCCTCAAATCTTTTCTGAACCCTTTCTAGTTCCACAACATGCTTCCTATAGCAGGGAGACCAGAATTGCATATAATACTCCAAAAGTGGCCTAACCAATCTCCTGTGCAGCCACAACATGACCTCCCTACTCATGTACTGAGTAACAAAGAAAAGCACACCAAATGCTGCCTTCACTACTCTACCTACCTGCAATTCCACTTTCAAGGAACTATGAACTTGCACTCCAAGGTCTCTTTGTTCAGCAAAACTTCCCGAGGACCTTACCATGAAGTGTACAAGTCCTGTCCTGATTTACCTTTCCAAAATGCAGCACCTCACAACTAAATTAAACTCAATGTGGCACTCCTCATCCCGTTGGCCTATCTTATCAAGATCTTGTTGTACTCTGAGGTAACCCTCAATGTCCACTACACTGCCAATTTTAATGTCATCTGCAAGCCTATTAACCATACCTCCAGTGTTCACATCCAAATCATTTACGTAAATGACAAAAAGCAGTGAAGCCAGCACCAATCCCTGTGGCACACGGTTGGTCACTGGCCTCTAGTCTGTAAAGCAACCCTCTACCACCACCATTTGTCTTCTCCTTTTGAGCCAGTTCTATGTCCAAATGGCTAGTTCTCCCTATATTCTGTGTGATCTAACCTTGCTAACCAGTCTACATAAGGAGCTTTGTTGAACACTTTACTGAAGTCCCTACAGGTCACATCCATCACACTGCCCTTGTTATTTCTCTTCAGTACTTAAAAACTCAATCAAGTTAATGAGACACTATTTCCCTTGAACAAAGCCATGTTGACTATCCCTAATCAGTCCTTGCCTTTACAAATACATGAAAATACTGTCCCTTTGAATTCTCTCCAACAACTTGACCACCACCAATGTCAGGCTCACTGGTCTACAGTTCTCTGGCTTTTCCTTACCACCTTTTAAATAGTGGCACAACGTTAGCCAACCTCCAGTCATCTGGCACTTCAACTGTGGCTACCGATGATACAAACAGTTGAGACCTCTTGTTTCACTTTTGCATGTTACTAGTCAGCACCTCGTGCTAACTTGTAGGCAGGTAAAGTCCGAGAAGTCAGTAGTGAAAAAGGCTGATTATCAATCAAACCATCACAATCTTAGATAATGTCATGCCCCAAGTCTGCTTCACAGCTGATATAGTTGGTCCTGACCTTAGATTCAGGTGGATGCCCTAGCTATCTGCAATTTAACATCAGGTTGGGATAGGAAAGCTCCTTGTTTAATTTTAACTGCTTGCTTGCTTTCTCGGCTGGGATCTAAAAATACTCACTTTGTATTTCAATTGTATCACTTTAGTTGTGTAATATTACTTTTCTTAGTTATGGGGAACATAAAATCAGCCAATCCAATTGCTCCTAATTTTTATATAGAGTCAAGCTGGACAATACATGTTTAGATGTTGGACAGGGAGATTGAGATGTGAATATAGTGTTAAATTCATTTTGTGAGCTGAGGGGCAAACGGTTGTGATGTTTAACATGAACAATTGTTCATATTTTTCACTGTTCAAAGTCCAAGTGTAATGTCAACATTTCAATACCATAGACCATTTCTATGTATACTGTTTCACTTCATAGTAAATCAGGCTGATTAGGATAGTTGTAAACTTGATTTACTAGTCTGAGTTAACTGAATTAAAGTGTAGTGATGCTGAGTATGCCTGTGCTAAAGATTTATTGAAATTTGAATGTCTATAGGGGATAGTTGATTTTCATCAATCCTCAAATTTGCCTGGGCAACAGTAAGCACTGCAGTAACGTAGTAACTAAAATTATGAAATGACAGACATATCGAAAATTCCATCTGTGAATGAAATAAATTATAGTAGACCAGAAAATCATTGCTTTCTTTCATTCAAACAGAAATCCTGGTAGTGTCTGCACAAACAAACTTAACAGTAAGCCTTGATGCAACCCTTAACTTTCTGGAAAATAATGAATGCTGTTATAATGGTTAAAATTTATTAAGTTCTATCAAACGTTTAAGGGATTATTTAAACCTTAAAACATTCATAATTCATTTTGAAGCCTTGGTAGTTGTTTCATTTGCA
Organism: Rhincodon typus; assembly: GCF_021869965.1. NCBI lineage: Eukaryota > Metazoa > Chordata > Chondrichthyes > Orectolobiformes > Rhincodontidae > Rhincodon > Rhincodon typus. Next base: position 21,725,934 of record NC_063362.1, on the reverse strand, counting down.
GAAGTCCTCTAATAATGGAGCAGAAATTGTTTCGTGCTCCTTTGCTCATGATGCAAATTCAGAAATACTACTGACAAGAAAGTGGGGGGAAGAAAAACTTCTATAATCAAGCTTTTGCAATTTATGCTGTCAAGTTTTTAGACAATTCTTAACTGGACAGATGTTAATAGTCTTTCCTGAAGGTTCAAGCACAGTTGTCAGTCATATAAAGGGTTATGTTGAAATAAATCTTTGTACAACAGTAAGCAAACATTTGTGCTAGAATTCCATAAAAGAAAATAGTATTCATGAAAATAACTGGAATAGGCCAGCATTGGCAAGGATAAGAGTTTGAAGAATATTAGCATCATTAGATCAGTCTAAAATATTTTAATTACTAGCATTTGGAACTTTGAGCGCGAGTTAACTGTCGACTACTGTCGAGTTAACTGTATTCTATTATAAATCCATATTTATAATATGCAGGAAGTAATTCAATTGTACTGTGGTGGTCCTTTGCAGTGCATGTATTGATTATAATTGTATTTGATTAACACAACCGTAGATTAGTGGTAAAACAGCACAATGTCACAACACAATGTAGTTATATGTATTGTGGTATCACTACAAGACAGAGGAGCACGTTTAACTGGTGTCAGGACGACCCTTTAGTTTTCTCAGTCGCTGCCTTTTTTTCCAAGGTGACCAATGCCTCCACAATCCTCTATACCCTTGAAAACCAACACCAAAGATCAACATTTAAAGCAGATTTAAATAGATTATCCTTTTTGTTAGAGCAAGGTGAGATGGTGTCATTTAAACTATCAATAGGAGCAGAATCACAGGCTGGTCTATTGTTTCTCTTGCTATGGAAGAACCTTTATTTCCTTTATTAAAAAATGTTGAAGCATAAGCAGTTTGTACAGAATTATGTTTCAAAGAAGAGGATGGGAATTGGGAACAGTTCTTCAATTTGTGAAAAGAACAACTCCAGAAGTAGCATAATAGACAGTTAGAAATACTAAATTGAATCCTTTTGACAATGGTGATTTGATACAGTTAAGAACACTTCATCTTGAGATAGTCATGTAGGTACCAGTTGTCTTCAGTACCTTGTCAAGTGACCATTCTTCATATGCAAGTCAAGATGGTGAATGTAGTAGGCTAGATCTTACAAGAATTTATATGTATGACTATTTTAAATAGAAATCGCTATGTATAGTTCAGGATTGGAAGTCCTTGTTAATTAATTTAGCTATTTACCCTAGTTCAAGGGCTTTGATCACAATTATAAAGCTGATACCAGTTGAGATCATTACATAGTAGGAGCCAAACCTAAAATTTCAGGTTTGCATTGCTTAAGATGAATGGGCCTTGAGCAAATTTTAAAAATAAAATAAACCTATCAAAAGGATCATTCAAAGATGCTGCTGTTGAATGTAGCTGAAAATGGTCAACTGTACCAGAATAAATTTGATTGAAGTTATTCAGCAATTCACAAAAATGAAATAATCTCTGCTAATATTCGAGAGTCTTCAGGTGGTAGAACTGGTACTCTGCATGTGGCAAGTCTTGCAAAGTATGTGCTTATTCAGTGGGAAGCACCCTTCTTCAGTTGCATCAGGAGATAAAAGTCGTCCACATTTCTGTAATACAAGACACATAAGCTGAATTGTGTTTCAGGATTTCCACTTGATGTACCAACCTTGGCAACCAGCCTCAACTGGCATCATAAAACTAGAGGTTATTGTAATGAGTCTGGTTTTGACTTTAAACAACCTCCTGAGAGACAAGCTTGGGTAGTTTCAAATCTAGTCCCTAGAGGAGACTACACCTTTTGAACACATAGTTCAAAATTGTCCCTAATTCAGCATTTAGTTTCCCAATCATAGTTGGGACAGATTAGGAAATGGTTTACTCAATATATGACTGCGATAAATGATGTGGAAATGCTTAATTCTAGCATTCGGTGTCAGAAGTGAGAAACATTTTATCCCTCATTGAACACCGTTCCAATCCACAAGGAAATGTACCAGTTATAAAACTACCCCTTCATAAGCGCTCCAATCTATTCAATATTCAGCAAAACACTTCCATACTCTGATAGTGTTATTCCTCATTTTGCTATGAAGCTTGACGCTAACGTTAGGTTGTTAATTTCATTAACAATTAAAAGAAACATCACTTATCATGTAATAGTTCACACAATTGTGCAGAGAACACCTCATCTGTTACAATTCATAAACACTTCACAGGTTGTGTCCTCTGGATAGCAGTTTGCTGTTAGTTGTGCAATATTCCAGACTTCACCTGTATTTATTAGTGTAATAGCATTACATTTAGAATAGTGGATTTAAAGTGTACTGACATCACTCTGCATAAATGTCAAAGCCCAGTAAAAACAAAAAACAATTTGTATTCAATTCACTTATTTTGTGCAATCTACAACTTTAGCTACAAATCTAGATGAGGTAATTTAGAAGCGAGCCACTTGCATAAGAACTGGATTAAGCAATTGGTGCTCAAAATGCATCATAGTACTTTATCAACAGCAGAGTATTTAACATATCTGAAATTATTCTGCACAGATCTTTCTCCATACTCAAGGTAGATGCCT
>NC_063362.1:21686665-21722838 GCF_021869965.1 Rhincodon typus | reverse complement strand
GTCATTGGCTGGCAAGAAACCTGTGGCCAAGATGGCAGCTTCTAGTATTAAGGTTAGGTTTATAAGCAATATGCTTACAAAACAAAGATTTTCAGGATCTGCTCTGGTGGTTTTTCTACAGAAGGAAACAGTTTCTGTCACTCTGCACTTCCAACCAACAGAACCATCTGTCAGTGAGGGAGTACATGTCATACTTCAGACAAGATTGTGGTAATGCATTTACTTATATCCTGTTAGTGATGTCTGTCCATTAAGCAAGGGCCAAAATATGTCAGTTATTTAGTGAGCAAACAATTCTTTGAGACAATGGTAAAGGAGTGTGCTTTCAGGTCAAAAACAACACACCTGGTAAAGCCATAAATATGTATAACAGGCCTTTGGTCAGTCACGTCTCTGTCAGCTAATCTTGCTGGTAACAGGTGAGATAAAGCCCTGCAAATTAATCTGCTTCAGACATTTTTCACTTTTTTTCTTTAAAAGCTGAAATGATCTCTAACCATTTCTTGTGAGAGCAATGTGCTTTCTTTAGCTTACCGTGCAATACATTTTTCACAACCTCTGTCATAACCTTCCTTAGTGGCAAACTTTAAATTGATGATCCCTTGTTATGGACTTCAAGCACTAGCTGAGCTTTTACTCTATAAAAGTTCATTTCTTTTCAAAAAAAGTTAACTCTCTTGTTTGTCTTGTCTGTTCCATATAAATAAACCCAATATACCGAGCATCTCCCTATAATTGTAACAAAGACAGAAATTGCTGCAGAAACTTATGCTGCTAGACCTGAAGTTCTCCAGCAATTTTTGTTTCAGGTTTCCAGTAGCTACAGTTTTTTGTTTTATCCTTATCATAATATTTGTTATCCGTTCCACAAATACTGTTGAATTTCTGTTGTACACCTCACCACAAACACAAGAATAAGGAACCAGTATAGGCCACTTGGCCCCTCAAGCCTGCCCTGCCATTCAATAATATCATGACAGATCCAATTTTATTTAAGTGTTCTTTTATAGAATGGAACATATGAAACTGCAGAAACCAACATTTCATACATTTATCAATATTTCTTCATACTTGCACTCTTTCCATTTATAAAACCAAAACTGGAATCATTGTGAACTGGGGAACTGATACTTGGGACAAAAGGAAGATGGTTGTGGCTGATGAAGGTCAATCAACTCAGTTCTTGGATGTCTCAAGGATTCCTCAGGATGGGGACCTAGGCCCAAACATCTTCAGCTGCTTCATCAATGATCATCCCTACACAAGACCATAAGAAATAAGAACAGGAGTAGGCGGTTCAGCTCCTTGAGCCTGCGCCACAGTGCAATAGGATCATGGCTATTGACCTTTGATTCCCTTACTGATCAAGTATCTATCTATCTCCGCCTTAAATATACTCAAGGACTGTACCTCCACAGCTTTCAATGGGAAAAATTCAACCCTCAGAAGAAAATCCTCATCTCAGTCTTAAATTGGCACCTATTTATTCTGAGTCTATGCTATCTGGTGGAGGAGGGGAAACATCCTCTCAGCATTTACCTCGTCAAGTCCCTTAACAATCCCATGTATTTCAGTGAGATCATTTCTCATTCTTCTAAATTACAGTGGGCAAAGTCCCAACCTGTTTAACCTTTGCTCTTAAGGCAATCCCTCCAAATCATATAATAAGAAGAGAATGGATATGTTCAACAATGATTGCACAAAATTCAGCACCGTTTCTGAATCCTCTCCTATTGAAGCAGTCCCTGTTCAAATAGAGAAGACACTGATAATTTCCAGGTTTGGGTTAACAAGTGGTAAGTGATGTTAATGATACACACACACAAATGACAGGCAATGAGCAACTCCAACAAGAGATAATCTAACCTTTGCCTCTTGGCATTCATTGGCTTAACCAATGCTGAATCCTCCACCGTCAACATCTTGAGGTTTACCAATGACCAAAAACTGAAAAGGACTAGGCACATAAATAATGTGACTCCAAGAGCAGCTCAGAACCTAGGAATCTTGCAGCAAGTAACTCATCTCCTAACTCCCCAAAGTCCATTTACAGAAATAAAGTTAACACAATGTTCCAGAATTTCTTCAAAATAAAGTTAGTATTGGTCATGTGATAGGTTTCTACAACAATCCAATTTGCTTCACTAATGCTCTTTGGGAAGTGAAATCTACTAGTCTTTTCTGGTCTGGCCGACATGACCTCCGGATTCGGGGCAACATGGTTAACTCTTAACTGCCCTGAATTTGCCTAACAAGCTGTTCAATTGTACTTTAAAAGGACATGGGAGTAGACAATAAATAATAGCTTTGCCACATCCTGTAACTGAATTTTGAAGAAACTGAGGTTGACGGAACACTGTTGTTGAGGCAGAAATGAAACAGCAACAACGACAAAGTGCAGATGCTGTGCTGCTCAGATTGGGCTTTGTAAAAACAGCATTTTACCATCTGCCTTTCCAATTAGCTGCATTGAACATATTTAAAATGCTGTATTTGCATGGTAGATGTAAACTAGATTTGCCACAAAGTTGTCTCATCATAAGCAATAAGTACTTTATTAACATAATGGTTAATTACTGCCAATCAACCTCTGGCATTGAATCACTGAAGTCTAACAGTCTAATTCCTTTAAATGTAATGGATGGAATTTTTTTAAATGTCAAGTATTTTAAATGTTTACCTTTTCTCTTTAATGTTTCTCCCTCTATTTTTCTGTGGAAGACTAATGTTAAATGAAGCATTCTAATCTTCACTTATTTCTGTCCTTTGTCTGTTTACTTCTTAGTCCTTCAATCTGATTATTTCAAGGGATGCACAGTTTGTTGACCTGACTCCCTTGTATCATTATCAGCTTGTACTTCTCATCACTCATGAGATAAAAACAATAAAAATCTAAATAAGCACAAACAAATCTAACAGTGAGTGTTTTTAAATGGACTACAGAGACTCTTGTAGTGCAGTGTCCACAGTTTGAGCCAGGAGGCCTGGGTTCAAGTCCTACCTGTTCCAGGGGTATGTCAATAACATGTCTGGACAGATTGATTAAAAATATCCATACCTTGTAATTAAAAGAAAATACCCTTTTAGGGAGCTCCTGCAATGCAGAGGTAGTGTCCCTCCTTCTGAGACAGGAGGCATGGGTTCAAGTCCTACTTGCTCCAGAGGTGTGTCATAACATTTCTGAACAGATTTATATTGAAAATATCTACAGTAAAATTAGGGTCTAAAGTTTGAGAGGATTTGTGAGGAGGTTGTAAATTTGCTCGTTGAGCCTGTGTGTTTGGTTGCAGACATTTCATCACCCTGCTAGGTAACATCGTCAGTGCACGTCCAGTGAAGCGTTGGTGTTCTATCCTGCTTGTTATCTATATGCCTCCGTTTGCTGGGGTGCTTGGCATTACTTCCAGTTCTGTTTTTCAGTGGTTTGTATATTGGGTCTAGTTCAATGTGTTTGTTGATGGAGTTCTGGTTGGAATGCCAGGCCTCCATGAATTCCCTGGCAGGTCTCTGTTTGGCTTGTGCTATTGTGAGTATGTTGTCCCAGAAGGATTTGTGTCCTTCTTTGTCCGTGTGTATTGAGATCAGTGAGAATTAGTTGTATTTCTTGGTGGCTAGTTGGTGTTCAACTACTCAGACCCCTAGGTATCAGGGTAGTCTACAAACCAACAACCATCCTGTGACAGCTACTGACTAATGTAAAGGATCCTATACCCACAACCAATAAAACTAATGTAATATACAAAATACCTTGCGAGGACTGTGAAAAACATTACATAGGCCAAACTGGAAGAAAACTGACATTAAGGATACACAAATACCAACTTTTACTATACAAAGCCCTGAAAAACAGAACCAGAAGTAATGCCAAGCACCCCAGCAAACTGAGGCATATAAGTAACAAGCAAGATGGAACACCAATGCTTCACCGGAGGTGCACTGGCAATGCTACCTAGCAGGGCAACGAAGTGTCCATAACCAAACACCGGCTCAGCGAGCAAGTCCACAACCTAAAATTAGGGTCATTAGGTGGATGGACTGGTTGAATGGAACTCACTGCCATAGTGGGGGAGATTTGTGAAAAGAACTATATTGCCATACACATACCTTTTACAACAACTTGGTTATGGTTATTCCGGTTTTCCTATAGTCTTCGAGTAAAACAGCATGGAAACAGGGCCTTTGGCCTAAACTGGTCCATGCTGACCATGGTGCCCTCTCAGCTAGTTCCAATTGCCCGCATTTGGTCCATATCCCTTCCCAACCATGTACCTATCCAAATGTTTTTTAACTGTTGCTATTGTACCTGCCTCAACCACTTTCTTTGACAGCCCATTCGATATATTATGCGTGAAGAAGTTGCCCCTCAGGTCCTTCTTAAGTCTTTGCTCTCTCACCTTAAATCTATGCCCTCTAGTTTTCAATTCCCCATCCCTGGGATGCATACGCATTCATTCTATCTATGCCAATCATGATTTTATACACCTCAGTAAGGTCATCCTTCATTCTCCTACATTCCAAGGAATAAAGTCCTATCCTGGCCAATCTCTTCCTATAACTCAGGCCTACTAGTCCTGCCAACATCCTCGTAAATTTTCTTTGCACACTCTCCAGTTTAACTATGTCTTTTCAATCACAGAGTGACTAAAACTGTATACAATACTCCAAACGCAGCCTCAATGACTTATACGACTGTGACAGGATGACCCAAATCCTATAGTCAGTGCCTCGACCAATGAAGGTCAGCATGCTAAATGCCTTCTTCACCACCTTGTCCATCAGTGACACCGCTTTCAACGAACTATGTACTTGTACTCCTAGGACCACTGTTCCACAACACTCCTCAGGACCTTACCATTTACTGTATAAGTCCTAGCTTGGTTTGACTTTCCAAAGTGCAACACCTCACACTTATCTGTTTTGAATTGCATTTGCCCGTCCTCAGCCCACTTCCCCATCTGATCACAATCCCTCTGTAATTTTTGATAACGTTCCTCTCTATCAGTTATGCCTCCTAATTGTGTATCATCTGCAAACTTACTAATTGTGCCTTGTACGTTTACATCCAGATTATTTATGTGATTAACAAAGGTCACAGCACCAACCCCTGTGGCACACCTCTAGTCACAAGCCTCCAGTCTGAGAAATAACTTTCAACCATCACCCTCTGCTTCCTACCATCGAGCCAATTTTGAATCCAGGGTCAATACAGTGTGGAGCTGTAGAAACACAGCAGGTCAGGCAGCAGCGGAGGAGCAGGAAATTCGATGTTTTGGATTTACACCATCAGTTCTAATGAAGGGTGTAAACCCAAAACGTCAATTTTCCTGTTCCTCTGATGCTACCTGACCTGCTGTGTTTCTCCAGCTCCACACTGTATTGACTCTGACTCCAGCATCTGCTGGTCTTGCTATCTCCAATTCTCAATCCAATTAGCTAGCTCTCCCTGGATCCCATGTAACCTAACCTTTATGACTAGCCTGTCATGCAGGACCATGTCAAAGCTTTACTAAAGTCCATACAGACAACACCCACTGGCCTACCCTCATCTATCCTCTTGGTGACCTCTTCGAAAAACTCAAAGACTTGTCAGACATGACTTCCCGTGCACAAATCCATTCTGACTATCCCTAATCAGACCTTGACTATCCAAATGTTGGTTGATCTGTCCCTTAGTATCCTCTCCAATAACTTGCCTACCACTGATGTCAGGCTCACTTGCGTGTAGTTTCCTAGTTTGCCTTTGCTACCTTTCTTAAACAACGAAACAACATTAGCCACCATCCTGTCTTCCAAAACTTCACCAGTGGCTAAAGTTGAAGCAAAAATCTCTGCAAGGGCCTCCGCAATGTCGGAGGATGGATTTGATCAGGCCCAGGGGATTTATTCACCTTAATGCAATTTAAGGCTGCAAACACCTCCTCTCTGGTAATATGCATGCGGTCCAAAACATCCCCACTTGTTTCCCGTATTTCTACAGCATCCATGATTCTCTCCTCAGTAAACACTGAGGAGAAATATTCATTAAAAATCTTCCCCATCTCCTGTGGCTTCACACAGACAACCATGCTGATCTTTAAGGGAACCTATTCTCTCCCTAGCCACCCTTTTATTCTTAATATAGCTATAGAACCTCTTGGGATTATACTTAACCTTATCTGCCAGATCCATCTCATACCCTCTTTTTGCTCTTTTGATTTCCCTCTTAAGTGTGCTCCTACACTTTTTATAGTCATCTAGGGATTCACTTGAGCCCAATAGCTTAAATCCAATGTATGCCTCCTTTTTCCTGACCAGAGCCTCAATATGCCTTGTCAGCCAGGGATCCCTAAACATGCCAGCTTTTCCCTTCACCCCAACAGGCATATACTGACCTTGAAGTCTTGATATCCCACTTTTAAAAGCCTTCCATTTGCCAGTCATTCCTTTTCGTTACACAGAAAGTGGTGGGTGTGTGGAATGCACTGCCAGCAGTGGTAGCAGGGTCAGATACATTAGGGACATTTAAGCGACTCTTGGATAGGCATATGGATGATAGTAAAATGAAGGGTATGCAGGTTAATTTGATCTTAGAGTAGGATAATAGATCGACACAACATCATGGGCCTAAGAGCCTATACTGTGCTGTATTGTTCTATGTTCTTCAAACAGACTCGCCCAATTGACCGCTGCTAGATCCTACCTAATGGCCCCAAAATTGGCCCTGCTCCAGTTTAGCACCTTAATCTGTGGACCTGTCCTATCCTATCTTTATCCATAACTATGTTAAAACTCAGAGAGTTATGTTCACTGGACCCAAAGTGCTCTCCGACTGGCACTTCAGTCACTTGCCCCACCTCATTTCCTAACAGCTGTTCCAGTGTTGCACCCTTCCAAGTAGGGCCCTCTACATAGTGACTTAGGAAACTTTCTTGGACACATTTGACAAATTCCAACCCGTCCAGGCCTTTTACACTCTGGGTGGCCCAGTCAACACAGAGGAAATTAAAATCTCCAACCAATACTACTGTTATTCCTACAGGTATTTGCAATCTCTCTACATATCTGCTCCTCTAGTACTCACTGGCTATTTGGGGGCCTATAATACAGTCCCAACAGAGTGACCATCCCCTTCTTGTTTCTAAGTTCTGACCATATGACCTCATTTGATGACCCCTTAAGAATATCCTCTCTAAGCACAGTTGTTATGTCCGCCCTTATCAAACGGGCAACTCCCCCTTACTTGTACTTCTGTCACACCCGTAGCTTCTGTATCCTGGAACATTGAGCTGCCAGTCCTGCCGTTCTCTCAGCCATGTTTCTGTTATGGCTATAATATCCCAGTCCCCAGAGCCAATTCATGCTCTGAGCTCATCTGGCTTACCAGTCAGGCCTCGTGCATTGAAATAAATGCACTTCAAACCAGAAGTCGTTTCCGTCTCTTTACTGTGCCCCTGGCTATTCTGAATAGTAAACTTGTTCTCAATGACTAACGTATTTTCATGACTTCTCGATGGCCCCTCTCTTATTCAGAGTCCCACCCCTCCTGCCAAACTAGTTTAAACACTCCCGGGTAACACTAACAAATGGACAATGGACCCTTCCAGTTCAAGTGCAACTCATCCCTCTTGTATAGGTCATCTCTGCCCCAGAAGAGATCCCAATGATCCAAGAACTGAAAACCCTGTCCCCTACACCAGTTCCTCAGCTGCACATTCATCTGGTCTATCTTTCTATTTCTATGCTCACTGGCGCGTGGCACTGGGAGTAATCTGGAAATCACTACCTTTGAAGTCCTGCATTTTAAACTTCTTACCTAACTCCCTATACTCATTTCGCAAAACTCTATCCCTTTGTCTACCCACGTCATTTGTACCAATGTGCACAATGACCTCTGGCTGTTCAACCTCCCCCTTCAGAATGTTCTGCAACCACTCAGACATCTTTGACCCTGGCACCTGGGAGGCAACACACCAGCCTGGTGTTTCTTCTGCGGCCGCAGAATCTCCTGTCTGTCCCCCAGCATATTTGAGAAGATTAGGGCAAATAAACTAAATGCAGCGAAAGTTATATGAATGGAATGAGAAGTGATGGCTGCTTGTGTTTCTTTTGTAAGAGATATCCTCCTGCTTAAATTTGTAACACTAATCCTTGAAGAATGTGTGATTTATCAGCAGTTATCCAAAAATAAACCCCCAAAAAGTTATAGTTACCTAAAGTTCAACCTTCAGTCATGACAGGGGTGTAACTCTCTAGTTTTAAACATGGCACTGAGGCCTAGGGATTTCTTTTTTTAAACAGGTTTTCTTCATGCAGAAATCATCAGCGTGTTGCTAACAGGGTGAAATTTGACATCAGGTTGGGACAATCCAATGGTGGGCTGACCCACATGTGGATCTGTATAGAAAAACCTATTGAGGTGAACATCCATTAAATAAACTGACTTTTGCCATTAACAAATGGTATGGGAGAGGGAGGTGGAGTGGGAGGCAAGGACATCCCCGATAAGCCTCATCCTGCCTTCAACTGACATCCATCTTCGAGCAGGAAATGCTAGAAAGTGATTTAGGAGTACAAAAATATTTTTATCCCCTTCTGAACTCTGAAGCCAATTCTACAGCCCTAATAGCACATCTAACTCAGCACAGGCTGGCATTGGAACCTGGGACTTTCCTGGTCTGTATGACTCACTACTATTTGTGTTGTGTTTATTCACTAAGCTCTTGCAATTTTTGCACTTTGAGCCCTCAATGTTTAGCTGATACTGCACCATGTGACATTGACTTCAGTCCAAGGTTTGCTGTGCACTCGTTTGAAGTGATTAATCAGTGCAGGCTGTGCAAAGACTACTAATGCATAACAAATTACACAAGCAACTTTTTAGCAATGCATAAATGCTGCAAATAAGTTGGCAAGCACTATGAAATTTTTATTTTAAAATATCCTGTATTTATATGAAACCTTCTCACATTGAAAATGTCTCTTATTCACAAATAATTTCAAATGCAGTGATTATAGCTTTGGAGGTAAATGGAACAGCTATTCTGCTACAGCAACAGTCCTCAAAACGAGTTGAGTGACCTGTTAATTTGTTTTTGGTAATGTTGTTCAGGAAGGAATTTTGGTCAGGATGCCAAGAGAACCCGGAGTCCCTCTTCAAATAGTGTAATGGGCAGTTTAATTTTTCATCTGAATGGTACCAGTTGTAACAAAGTAGCAACCTCCACATAATATCAACGGGATTATAAAGATGGAATTTTTAAAAATTTTCTCTAAATTGTCCCCTGTAATTATGACAGAATAGCCTTGAAAATACCAAAGAAAAGTGTAAAAGCTTACATCATTTTTTACAGGATTTCTGTAACTCCCTTGCCAAAGTTATGTTGGATAAACAGGAGAATATTCACAAAAATTTATCCTGTATTTGCCCAAATTCAATTATGGATCAAAACCACAACTTCCTCACTTGGAGGAAAGATCTGTTTAGGTCTGACAGTCCGTCCCTAGTGGAAAGATAAATCTACAGACTTGCTCATAAGCCTGTTATGGCATTGATCATAGAAAAATAGGCCAAAGAACTATGTAATTAAATATTCTGCCACCCCCCACCAAAAAAAACATCTAGACTTCTCAATCCCACCTCTTGAGCCCATATCCCAATTATGAATTTGAACTGCTTGGGAAACGTCAGGTAAATGTTTCTATTCCTCACATTAGAAGACAGAATAGAGTTGCGTATTAAATTGTCATTTCCTGTATTGTTTCCAGAATTTAACAGCTGAAAATTTTGGCATGCAGCTTTCTCTCATAATGAGTGAAGCTGAAACCACACTGGAATTTCATAAAGGTCAATTCACTTATTCCTGGGTGTGGTATTGTCTGATAAATGTAACTGAGCTGTATTAACTTTCCATCTTTCCTAGATTGCACTTTTAGCGAAGAAATGTCACTTCTAAAAGGTTCCTCAGGTTTCCTTGAAATAAAATTCACTTGAGACTGGGATGCAAATGCAGGGGCTGCCAGACCAATCGTCATTTTTACCTCCTCTCTTAACAGTAGATCTTTGATCCCTTCTGTTTGCTACACTATACCTGTCCCAGAAGTCCAGTGCTCAGAGTGTGTACATTCATGTCAATGCTGCAACTGAGGCAGTTTTACTTTGTGTGATAATGACACTAAGATTGTACAATCCCATCATGAATATGAAAATTAAATTGTACTGAAGCCACCTCTTATTTAATAGCACAGACAAATATGATGGTCCATGAAGAAAACACTCAGTGTTAATCACATTAATTAGATAAGCAGAGAATTTCAGCCAATCATAACTAAGGCTGGCCTGGGATAGTAAATTTGAAGCAATAGACGGCATGTCACAAGGAGCGTTTTAGCAATGGTTCCCTACTGTGTGGACCTGTATAGCGCAGTAGGTTAGTCAGTCTTCTGGGCTTATCACAGGTGAGCTTTGTCTTTATCTGAGTCACATGCATATACACTTGTCATGCAAGTGGGAACGGAGACTTATTTTACTTTCCTAATTCAATATCTTGAAGCTAAATACAAGCCAAACACTGCTAGGCTGAGATTAACTAACTCTGCAGAGAGACAAAAATCAAAGCCGGATCTCCATGGTCTGTACAGTTCAATGACTCATTGACTTAACTGTCATGACCATAGATCATAACTCGAGATCACATATGGACATATTAAACATTTAAATTCCCACTATTTCTTTTTTTAAAAAAAAAGACTGATACAACCAAAATGAATGCAGATATAAATCTAGTAACTGTCACAAGAGGAATTCTGGAATGTCATACCTGAAGATGTCAAGGAAGCTCCAAAAGGAAGAAATGTACTACAAGCTGAACTTAATCCCCTGTGAATATTTCAGATTGTGAACATAATGGTTTTTGACAAAAAAAAAGAGCAGACCACACAAGAACGTGTGTTTTGTGTCTTTCCTCTTTAAAGCGTAAACAAGAAAATGGGTTGAAAGCCAGTTCAACCCTGGCCTGTGCATGCTAGTGGACAAAGATGTGCTCGTGAGCTGAGATACTCGTGTAATAACCTGTATTCAAGCACCAATGCACTGTGAAGGTCACAATTGAAAAAAGCGACCACTTGTCTTGCTCTGAGTGCTCAAAGTTAGCAAAAAAGAAACACAACAAAAGAATTTCAATGAATCTGCAAAGCAACGAATCTTTAAAATCAACTGCTTGACTATCAACAATCCACTATCTACTCTTCATAAGCAATGCCAAGACTGAACCATATATCTTTTAACTTTTTTATCTTTTTGGATTCACTTAACATTTCTCATCTGTGTGTGTGTGTTGCATTATTGTTTCTTTGTACATTTAATATCTAATAGAATTGTTCTTTTGTTAACTCAAGAAAGCCTGGCTCCTTTTAAAACATAAATTAAATCAATTTGATCTGGAAGAATGGTATCCTTTGTAAATAAATTTTATTATGAACAACTGAGGCTCTGGATAAATAAAGTAGGCGGTGCGGGTGCCAGTTCATTCCTTTTCATCTGGGAGCTTGACAATTTGGGGTATCCTGTTTGGAACAGTAAGGATTTTAGAAGTCTCGCCCAGGATCAGATCATAACAAATATATCCACTGCTAGAAATGCTAGCTAACCCAGAATCTCTATCTGTATGTAAGATCTCACCTCACATCTGTAGCAATTGACATGAAAGTGGCGCCCAAATAGTTCGATGTTGAGGCACTCCTCCCTTGCAGTTTCTGGTATAATTGGCTTTTCACATACAGAACATTGTGGGGCATATCGCCTGTAGACAAGAGATAAATGTCAGAAAAGTATATAGACCTTAATAAAAATGTTCGCTTTCAGAAAATGTCACAAGATTTTTGACAAGGAGTCAATTTATTTCATCCCACTGAATTTTTCCCAAACTCGCTTCTAAGTGCTGACTGGGGAAACACATAGGTAACTGGCACTCCTCTAGGTTCTTGGCACTGACATGTATTCAGATTCAGATAGTGTGCATCAGCAGATTCTCTGACTGTTGAGAGCCAAACCTGATGCTATCTTCTTTCAACATCTACAAACAAATTTTTCAAACTAATCATCAGTAAGAAAAATCACTTAATTACATGAGATAACAGTGTGGAGCTGCAGGAACACAGGCCAGGCAGCATCGGAGGAGCAGGAAAGTTGACAAATCAGAACGGTCCCAACCCGAAACATCAACGTTCCTGCTCCTCCGATGCTGCCCGGCTGCTGTGTTTCTCCAGCACCACAGTGTTGTCTCTGACTCCAGCATCTGCAGTTCTTGCTATCTTCGAGTCACTTTTAATTGCATTCCTGTTTTAGTTGCAGGCACGCAAAATGGAGTGAATCTCAAACTATCCACTTGAAAGAATTTGAAAATATGACAAATTGCTGCAGCCCCAGGCCAAAAGTATTAGTCTCAAGTACATTTAGAGACTCCTGGTGGAAGTCTCTTTGTTTACTTTTACAAGTTTATTTTTGAACAGTTTGGATTTCAAAAAGCATATAGACCACTTGACACTACTGTGTCCCAGTTATTTCTGAGCATTATAGAGAATTATTGAATGACGTGCAATAGGAGCCATATAACAATTAAGTAATACGTTTTCGGAACAAAATTCTAATCATAAGTTGCAGCAGTAAACTTCAGAGAACATTGGGGAACCCAATGTGTCATTGGTCGGCGCGGTAGTTCCAAAATGCAACAGTGCCGCATGGTGATGATAAAAAGTGTTGCAGTCTTGTACAAGATTTCCGATTAAATCTGGCTACATTTTGAGTCACCGTGAATAGCAAAGGTGACACCATAAATAATTTGCTACTTTTACCTGATTGCCGTCAACAAGATTGCATGTTTGTCAGAAATAGCAAATACAGAAGACTTCTTCAATTTATCGTCTACATCAGAGGAGTAGGAAAACAAACGTTTCGGGCCGAAACCTTTCGTTAGAGCTCGAAGGCTGGGGGCGGTGAGGGAGCCCAGAAATAAATGGGGAGAGGGTGCGGAAAGGGTAGGAGAGATGGTGTTAGGTAGATGCAGGTAGGAGGTTATTGTGATTAGTTTCCGCTCGAAACGTTGAATCTCCTGCTCCTCTGATGCTGTCTGACCTGCTGTGCTTTTTCAGCTTCACACCTATGGACTTAGGCTTCCAAAATCTGCTGTCCACATTGTCTCCTTTATTCAAATTTATCGTTTTGATTGTAACTTACTTACATCAGTACATTTTTCACATGGAAAGCAAACAAAAAAAAACCTAGAATGGACTTCTGAGTAGGGCTGGGGGCAGAAATCGTGGATGCTATTAAGAAACACGGTAAGTTGGCACGGTAATGGCCTGACTGGAGTGTGTATATCTAAATGAAAGCATCAGAGCTGAGCCTTCTCCCCTCATATGATAACCAGGGTTGCTGAGGCCAATTGAGATCAGCAGCCTACCACATAGTACATTTGTTCACCAAACCATTTCAAAATCAAGGAGTGTATAAGAGATGTTAAATGAATTTGCAATACGCAAGTTAGGGCATGGTTTTCCAACTCAGAGTTGAACATCTACGCACAAAGCAGCCAGTGCTGAAACAATCATTTCAGCGCTATGGAGGAATGTTGAAATTATACCTCTGGAAGTCTTCAAGGCAGTAAATCTCCTTCTCCTGGTTCACTCCAAAACGTTCACTTCCAATGAGACGGTTACAGACAACACATCTGAAACACTCAGAATGAAAAGCCTTGTCCATGGCTTTTGTAAACTGATCCATTATTGGTTTTCTGCATTTCTCACATTTCTCCAAAGTGTCCTGCAATTGTAGCAGAAAAGACACAGTTATGCACCATGTTGCATACGTTGAATCAGATTAGGTAACTTTGTTGACTCTTTTAATGAACAGTTTGTTCCTTACTGTAGAAAGAATGACTCTGTTTGAGATGGTGCAAAAGGAAGGACCTTATTAGGGTGAATGCCCTTCTCATCTGCCTAATGCGTATCCCAGTTTGACCTTTTCATGTTCAGTGTGCACCACATGGCACAATCCAGACACTTTCACCTTGTTGAGGCTATTGAATGGGAATATTTTTGATGTGGAGGTTGGACTGGGGTGGACAAAGTCAGAAGTCGCACAACACCAGGTTATAGGCCAACAAGTTTATTTGAAATCACAAGCTTTTGTAGTGCTGTTCCTTCATCAGGTGAGGTCTGTGCCCTACATTATAAGGAAAGGAAGGGTTGACTGCCAGCTCCAGTCCATCCTCAGGAGGGCATCCAATATGGAAAAATGGCAAAGCAATAAGTATTCAAGGTGAGATTAGCAATCTTTTTACAAGGTCATTGTAATTTCTCATTCAGATCCTGGTGTGAGCTGTAGTGTCTATTCAGTAAGCATAGAGTCGATGTGCACAATGATGTAACCAACGTAAATAAAATTTCAACACTATCTTAGATTAATAATCATATTATAAGAAAAAAAAATCAATGCCTTCTAGACAGGAGAGAAGAAAAGTAAGACCTTTATAGAAAGAACATAAGCTGTTCAATATGAAAGAAATAGCTGTAATACCCGGTAGCAGGAGTCACAGTGAGGGTTGTCATCCAGATTGAAATAGGTTTTTCCCACCAGTTTGCACTGACATTTTCTACATTTCAAGCAATCCTCATGGAATATTTTGCCCATGGCTTCAACAGCAGGTGTCATTGTCGGAATAAGCTGGTTGCAAAATGCACAGATATCTAGGAAAGGGAGAAGACCATGACATTAACTCAGAGATTAGCACGTCCCAGGAGAATCAGGATTAGGAGGTTGAGGGGCAACTTTATAGAAGTTCATTACTTTATAAAAGGTATAGATAGAATTAATGGTAGTTGTCTTTTCCCTAGGATGGTGGGATTTCAAGACCAGGGGTACAATTTTAAGGTGTGAGGAAGAGAGATTTAAAAAAGACGAAGGTCAAATTATTTACACAGAGGGTGGTTCACGTGTGGAATAAACTTCCTGAGGAAGTGGTGGATGTGGGTACAATTATAATGTTTAATAGATATTTGGATAAGTACATGAATAGGTAAAATTTGGAGGAATATGGGCCAGGAGCAGGCAGGTGGGATCAGGTTAGGGATCATGGTCAGCATGAACTGGTTGGACCAAAGGATCTGTTTCTTTGCTGTATGACTCTACGACTATGACTATGACTATGACTCTATTGCATCTCAGCCTGACTAGAACTGAGATAATAATATTTCAGTGCCATTTAAGGAATCCCGGCCCAATTAATCCCAATCAGGCTAAGATTCAAAAGGATAGCACATTCTGGACAGGTCAAGTTTCATAAAAACTTGCAGAACCCTGCAGTCTCACAGAAACTAGCAAGCCCCAACCTCACCAAGACTTATACACACTCATACGCAGGACACCATTTAAGTAGCCATGTGAGATAAAGTACTCAGTGTATGAGAAACCGCAGCTGAAAATCCAAATTTCATACATTCTGTGGTTTTCCCTTGCCTTCAGAAATCTAGTTCCCATGCTCTGACATTTCTCCCTCTATCTTCCTATCTCCATTAATCTTTTAGAGTCTTCTTATTAAACCTATTGCTTTAGCCAAGCATTTGGTAATCCCTTCCAATGGTCCATTTTTCCCTTACATCTCTATAAAGCTTTCTAACATGTTTTTCAATGTTTAAGTTTCTCTTTTAGGGGGTACTTTGGCCTCATTATTAATGCTAGTAATAATAGCATTTTCTAGCAACATTCTGTGCCACCAAAGAGCACTGATTTTTCACCACAAATTGTGAGCACTGTTTTGAAGCCAACAATTCAAAATGGGGTTTGTTTGGTTTTAGCTGAGAAGCCAAAACCATACATATAATATTGCTGTATTTTCTGTACTAGCTTTAGTAAAGAAACCAAATCAGTGCAAGAATCATTTGTACTACCCTTCAGAATCTCAACCCTTTATTACAGGGCATACGTTTTACTGAACATTTTTTGTGATCATGAAAGGAATTTTTATATTTAGGGACGTTAAATATTTTCCATTTCATACACTCAATTACCATTATCAGACATGCTCAGATTTGATAAAGCAGGAGTTTAATAAAACATAACACTCCCTCTCTACTTTTCCAATAAAAATGTGCTTTTATCGTTACTCCAAAAGCATAACTCTTGTACCACAGTGACAGTCTTCCGTTTATCCAACATAATGAGTATTACAATATAGGTGGTAGGATGTTGCAGGTGTACATTCTCTGGAACTTGTTTCAAGCGTGGCCCAGCTTCACGTAAAATAAACTTGTTGAAGATTTTCAACAATCTCAGGTGAACAGTCAATCCAATATTGTCAAACAGCTATTGCACATTAACCACACAGCAGGACCACCTATTTTAGCATCCATGCATTAAGCAAGCACATGCATACACTCACACAATATTTGCTCGACACTAACCTCCAATCAGCAGCCAAAGAAGCAAAACACAACAATTATAACGGCTTTCTTTTTCTTATCAATTCACCAACAAATGCATAAAAAGATTTAAGTTCGTATGTATACACCCATGAATACAGATTTTTGAGGTCATATACCCAATTACCACGCCTATTATTCATGTTAAATTTACTAAACAGAAACTCAATAAGTTACATCATGAGTTTGAGTCTGCCACATTGGTCCAGCTTACTGCATCATCCAGTCCCCCTATTTAAAGTAGAATTTTCAAATTAATTGCAGTGGTGTTTAAAGACTCCTTGTGGCCCTCGCTTCATGACAATCTTTACACAGTCCAGCTGACCAAATTAGTTATTGATTTTGCAGTGTTTGGTGAAAATCATTCTGATTATTTAAACAAGATGGTAATAAATATCAGCAGATGTAAGATGTAAATTTGATATGAGGCTTCTTTGGAATTCCAAAGAAAGTCATATCAAACTTGAAACATTAACTTTCTTTAGCTCTTCATGGGTGCTGATAGACCTGCTGAGCTTCTGTAGCACTTGCTGTTTTGATTTCTGATCTCCAGCATGCACAGTACCTTACTTGTATTAAGAGGTGAATTGTTGAACTGACTGCACACTGGACTCACTACGCAGTACTCCCAGCAATACCTTTGAAGCAGAGAGTCGGTGAAGGCATTTATAATTTGATGTTGAGTCGGCCACCTACCTTGCTCTGAATCTGGTAATCCATTCAACTTGTCGTTCACTGTTTGAGTCAGGAAATCTTTCTGTTCGAATCTTGCAGGTTTAGACGGCATGGAAAATTCCTGGTACAAAGAAGGAATACATCAAAAGAAAGCAAATAACTTATTTGCATATAACTTATATGCTTAACATATGACGAACGTTTGAGGACTCTGGGACTAAACTCATTGGAATTTAGAAGGATGAAGGGGGATCTAATTGAAACTTTCAGAATACTGGATGGCCTGGACAAAATGGATGTTGGGAAGATGCTTCCATTGGTAGGAGAGTGTAGGACCCAAGGGCACAGCCTTATACTAAAGGGAAGACCTTTTAGAACGGAGATAAGGAGAAATTTCTTCAGCCAGAGAGTGGCAAATCTATGGAATTCACTGTCACAGAAGGCTGTGGGAGGCCAGGTCATTGAGTACATTTAAGACTGAGATAGATAGGTTCTTGATTATCAAGGGTTAGGGGGAGAAAGCAGGAGAATGGGGTTGAGGAACTTATCAGTCATGATTGAATGGCAGAGCAGACTCGAATGGCCAAATGGCCTAATTTCAGCTCCTATGTCTTATGGTCTTATTTGAATCTGCTTTGTTTCATTTGTCTGTCATTTCCTGAAATATTGGGAATCAAGTTTATGTGTGGCTGTGATGCCCGAACATTGTATTCCATTCACCCACCTGTCTGGGTTCACACATCAAAAAGTGTTGAAGCCTCTAATGAAATGTATCCTGTTGAGAATCAATACTTTCAAGAGGCTAAAGAAGAAAGAAGCTTGTTGGCATTGCCTACCTGCTGCTTTGGACTTGCTCCAACATTTGATTTCAGCAGCCTGCTTTGTTTGGAATCAGTTAAGGATGGGACTGGTTCTTCACAGGCTTGCAGAGGTGGAGGAGGAGGAGGAAAAGGCATCTCATTGGAGTGAAATGCATCTTTTGTCTTCTCTGGAGCAGGTGGTGGTGGTAGTGGGGGAAAATCTGCAAGGTGAAACCATATAATAGAGATTCAGAAGAGCAAAGTTATATAGTCTCAGGGCAATCCATGTCAAGTTGCTGTGACACATACTCTCTCTTGCTGTTTAAGCAAAGCTGCCATACAAGTCAGGGATAAGACATTTCATGGCAGTGCCACATGTGATTGTTAAAGCAGAAGTGATTAAAAATGTCACAATTTTCTTTTAGGTAATTTCTGAGATATCAAATTTGATAAGGGACCTGATCCACAAATAGTTTTGAATTGTTTGGAAAAAACTAGAATGGTTCTTTTTCAATTTCTTTCCCTCTTCTTTGGAGGATTGTCAGCCTACTGTATAGATGCTGGCTCACCTGATTCTATGCAAAAGCACACATTTTTCATTTGAAATTGAGTATTGGCAAGATGGATGACCATGTAGCTATCATAGCCAAGCCCACTCCTTTATTCACCTAATGTCTTGTATACACGTATTTCACAGCAAAATTCACTGCACAACGATCATGAAGGAGCATAAATCCTGGTTGATGTTTCTTCTATTTAAGTTAGGGGTATTGAAGGTAATGGAGCATCTTCTACTTTCTCCCTCCTGCAGGCATCACTTCACCGTGATTGACTAATTTTGCATTAACGTAGAAATGAACTGGAACTTTCTTTGTCAGTTTAGCTCAGCGGCATAATAAGAAAGGTATTTTTCTTCTCTATAATTGGGACAGCCTTTCCAACTGCATACTGTTGGTGAGACAGAACATACTCAGGGATGCTGATGGTGGTGTCTGTGAGGAATGATTTTGAGAGAATGACAGTGTGTGGAATTTTCCCATTTTCAGTTAAAGCCCTTTATTGAGTGAGATTCATGGTGACCAGTCCGCCATGGCTTGGAATGACTTTTCTCATGAAATCTTCCACCCTTCACCCTGTTAGTTATCAACTAGGCTTTTGGATACGTTGCTCAGGGAACTGCGTGGCTGGAGAGGTGATGGAGATGTTCATTACCGCCAGGACCTTCTAGCATTAATAGTGCTGGCACCATATTTATAGCCCAGCTGCACACCAAGCCAGAAACTGACCCACACTCTGCAGCAATTGACTGTTAGCATAGTGCTGAAGAAAGGCAAGCTCACTCCTCACTGCGCAGACAGGAACCTGAAGGTCCTGATGGGGTGGATGATGGAGAGGAGGGCTGTTCTTTCTCCTGTGATACTGCCACAGAAAGCCCTGCTACCAGACCAAGTCAGCCTGGATCCAAATTGCAGCTCAGTCTGCACCATGTCCTTGGTGAAGCAGGAGGCCCAGCAGTGCAAGAAATATATCAATAATCTTCTATGCTCCTCACAGGTTAACACCACCATCTTCTGTCTGCAACCTAAACTTCACAGGGCCTTGACTCATCCTATCACTACCACTGCACATAAAAAAATTTGGCTAAATTCACAGACTGATGTGTCCACTAAAGGCATCCTGACTGACCGAGGTATAACCCTCAGACTGTTTGTGCTATAATCAGTCCTACAGGTCAGGTACAAGGCCCAGATTGCAAGGACAGGGATCCCTGGACTCTTGTAGAACCAAATGCCTGACTGACTACAACCAACCTCTGGGCAGGACCAGGATCAGCCCCTTGACTGATTGTGGAAGTACCAACTGACTGACCATAGTTTCCCTTCACCCCACCCTTTTGACTTTCACACTTTTGTTTGAAGCAGGGTGTTTAGTGTTAACTGCTGGCACGTGCTGCAGGGGTAATGTTGGCATAGCACAGTGCTATACAGCAATATGTCTACACCATGATTATTCAGTGCTCCTCATCATCCCAAGTACCTGTCACTCTGTCTGCACTAAAAGTCATTGCAAGCCACAGAGGCTGGCAGCCTGTAACTGAGCACTGAAGACCCTGTATACTAAGAAAGCAATGTGACCCATGCAGATGCAGGCAGCCTGTAAGTCAGCGCTGAAATCAGTGAATGTGCACAAAAGAAAGTGGTGTGAAGTAGACAGGGGTTGGTACCCTCTTTGTAACTACAAAGATAGTGAGCATTAAGGAGGTGGCTAAGAGCCTTAAAACAAATCCCATGCAGATGCAAGAGATGCATGGGTGCCCCTGCACACAAAGCAACCTGGCAGAAGCATGCAAGTCACATTCCCTGAACTCCACAGTAAAAAGTGTTGAAGGGCTGAAATGGTTTGGGAGTTGCTCTGAGAGCTGGCGTGATGTGGTGAGGCTGGTGTTTTGCCACTGCCAACATTTGTCGATGAATAGTTGAGAAGGATGGAAGCCACGGAGCATACAAGGTCATTATGATGAAGTAGCAGTTGGATGATGGCCAGGACAAGCACTTGGTGAGTTGTAGCTGCCAGGTACCTCCTCTGATTTACATGTTGGGAATTAGCATCTAGTTTCTTGGGAGAGGAGGAAAAAAAAATGGAAAAGTATGTAAATGAGGCAAGTTTAATGAGATACAAAGGTGTGGAAATAATATAGTTGATGCTCAATGGCAAGATTCTGAAGGTGACTTTTAAAACTCAAGGGGGGAAAAAAAAAAAAAGATTCTGATTCTTTCATTCTCTCTGTACTTTTTCACCTTCCTTGCCATTGCTCATATCATACCAGGCAGGAATGAAATTCCACGCTATGTGTCCAAGTGCAGCAAGAGCTGGACAACATTCAGGCTTGGGCTAATAAGTAGAAAATAACATTTGTGTCACACAAGTGCCTCATGATAATCATCTCCAATAAGGGAAAATCTAACTATTGCCTCTTGAAAATCATATTTTATAAAATGTATACATGGGATGTAGGTGCCATTAGCTGAGCCAGCATTTATTGCCCATCCTTAATTGCCCTTGAGTAAGTGGTGGTGATCTTCCTTCTTGAGCTGCTTCTGTTCACTTGGTGCAGAGAGGGAGTTTCAGGATTTGGCCGTGACACTGAAGGAACTGCAATATATTTCCAAGTCAGGATGTTGAGTGACTTGGAGGGGATCTTGCATGGGTGTTCCCAAAAATCTGCTGCCCTTGTCCTTTGACGTGGCTGTGCTCACGTGTTTACAAGGTGCTACCAACAAGCCTGGTGAATTACTGCACAGCATATTGTAGATAGTACACACTGCTGCTACTGAGCATCAGTGGTGGAGGGACTGAATGTTTATGGATATGATGCTAATCAAGCAGGCTGCTTTGTCCTGGATGGTATCAAGATTCTTGAGTGTTGTTGGTGAAGCATTCATCCAGGCAAGTGGAGAGTATTCCATCACATTCCTGACTTGCGCCTTGTAGATGGTGAATTGGCTTTGGGGAGTCAGGAGGTGAGTTATTCACTGCAAGGTTCTTAGCCTTTGACCAATGTATAACCAGTACATTTATAATGATAAGTCTGTTTCGGGTTCTGGTCAATGGTAATCCCAGGATGCATTACCATCGCTGAATCCGCCACTATCAATATCCTGGAGGATACCATTGCCTGCAGATTGAACTGGACCAGATGTATGAATATTGTGACTACAGGAGCAGGTCAGAGGCTGGGAATTATGTGGCAAGTAATTCACCTCCTGACTCCTCTAAGCCTAAAAAGGTACAAATCAGGAGTGTGATGGAATACTCTGCATATCTGGATATGTAGCTCCAACAAGCTTGACACCATCCAGGACAAAGCAACATGCTTGTTTGGCACCTAATCTAACACCTTCAACACTCACACCATCAGCCATGATGCACAATGGCAGCAGTGCCATTCACAAGGTGCACTGCATCAACTCACCTAGGTGTCTTAGGCAGCTCCTTCCAAACCACAGCCTCTCCTGCCTGGAAGGACAAGGGAAGCAGATGCATTGGAACATCACTATCTACAAGTTCTGCTCCAAGCAACACAACATTCTGACATGGAATGAGATAGCTGCGGCGTCAAAATCCTGGAACTCCCTATCTGTCAGCACTGCGAGCATACCTATACCATTTGGGTTGCAATGGTTCAAGAAGGCAGTTTACCACCACCTTCTTAAGGTCAATTGTAGATGGACAATAAATGCTGGCATAGCCAGTGATGTCCACAAGGCATGAAGGAATAAATAACACTCTGGTGTACAGCCTGTTGTTTGCTGTTTTTGTCCTGCATCTCCATTTTTTTAAAACTCAAAAGAATTTCAAACTGGACAGCTGTTATGGCATCATTGCTCCCAGCTTCACACCTACAGCTGCACAATTTATAGCATTTGAATCCGTCACTGGTGAGTAGTAATGGAAACAGATGGACACAGTACCCTTCTCACCTTCATCAGCTGAATTATAAGCTGATGGAATGGTGCCTTTCGTTCCTTTATTTCCATAGCTGTATGGATAGCTCACAGATTTGGGTGCTGTTGGCACTGGTTTTTGCAGGAGATGTTTGTCTGCCCTTGAGGCTTCAAAAGAGTTGTATGTCTTTGGAGTGCTGATCCTTCCAGGAGTAGCAAGCTGAATGTAAACTGAAGAGACCTTTTTCATCGGAGACATCCTTCATTTATAATATCTGAAAGCACAAGCAACACAGTGTGATACTACATTTTTGATCTGGGGCTCATCCACCTCTGTCATTTCCTAGGGATTATAGAGATTTTAAAAATAAAAATGGTCAACTGTAACAGGTTGAGGATAGCAGGTACTATGGGGAGAGAAACTCAGAGAAATGGTTTTCTTTTAAGAATTTTTTCGGAAGAAAATCATGAAAATGTGCATTGTGAAAGGAATGAATGATTGACCCTTCCGAGGAAGGGTCACCGGACCCGAAACGTTAACTCTGTTTTCTCCTCCACAGATGCTGCCAGACCTGCTGAGCTTTTCCAACAACTTTGTTTTTGTTCCTGATTTACAGCATCCGCAGTTCTTTTGGTTTTTGTTTGTGATTGATCACAAGAACTGTTTCCCCCAATTCACCTAATTTGCAATCTCAGCCAGGCAGCATTCAGAAGGCCTGATTCTGGCTGTGTCCTGCCAGCTCTCACTACACCCTTTCTGGTGGTTAATTTCAGTGTTGTCAGTAGAAAACTGGGAGGGAGCTACCAGCCTTTGATCACTGATAAGCTATACTGACAAAAGTGAGATAATATGTTCCCCTGGCAACTGTAGAAAGAGAAAGAATTTGAAGGTCCTGGAGTGAATTTCATGATCTTTAAACAGATTGACAGCATGTAATTGACCTCATGATGTTGCCTTTTCGTTGACAATTTTGCTGCAAATACAAAACAGAAAATTTCCTTGTGACACATTTACTGTGTCCATACATATAACGACCAAATCTAGCCTTCCCTTCACTGTGACATTTACATTGCTACAGAATTATAAATCCAAAAATCAGTAGAATTGTTTTTGGTGGAAGCTGATTAATGAATTAACTTAAGAATTAGGAGCAGGAGGAGGCAATTCAACTTCAAGTCTGTTGTGACATTTGTTATGATCATGGCTGATCTCATCTCGGCCTCAATTCCACTTTCCTGCCCATTCTCCATAACCCTTCAACCCATTACAAATCAAAAATCTGTCTATTTCCTCCTTAAATTTTCTCACTATCCCAGCTCCACTGCACTTTGAGGTAGTGAATTCCACAGATTCACGATTTTTGAGAAGTAATTTCTCTTCATCTGTTTCAGATCTGCTACTCCTTATCCTAAAATTATGAGCTTAAGATAAGGAAACATTCTATGTCTACTTTGTCAAACCCCTTTAGCATCTTACCTACCTTGATTAGATCTCCTTTCATTTTCCTAAACTCCAGAGAACATAGGCCTAAACTGCTCAATTTCCGTTCATAAGACAAACACCACATCTCTGGAATCAATGTAGTGCACCGCCTCTGAAATGTCTCCAGTATAATTACATCCCTCCTCAAGGGGACCAAAATTGCAGGCAGTACTCCAAAGGTCATCTCACTAATGACTTGTACAGTTACAGCAACACTTCCCTACTTTTATATTCTATTTCTTTAGCAACAAATGCCAAAATTCCATTTCCCTTCCTTATTATCAGCAGTACTTGCATACTAATTTTCTACAATTCATGCACGAGGACACCCAAATTCCTCTGCACCGAAGCTCTCTGAAGTTTCTCTCCATTTTAGATGGGAAGTTGTCTTTCTAGCCCTCTGAGCAAAATTGATAACCTCACCTTATCCATGTTAAACTTAATTTGCCAAATTTTGGTCAATTCACTTAACCTATCCATATCCAATTGTAAGTTTGAATCAGAGATAGTAGGAACTGCAGATGCTGGAGAATCCGAGACAACAAGGTGCAGGGCTGGATGAACACAGCAGGCCAAGCAGCATCATAGGAGCAGAGAGGCTGACGTTTCGGGCCTAGACCCTTCATCAGAAAAGGGGGAGTGGAAGGGGGTTTTGAAATAAATGGGGAGAGAGTGGGAGGCGGATAGAAGAGGGATAGAGGAGAGGATAGGTGGAGAGGAAACAAACAGGTCGAAGAGGCGGGGATGGAGCCAGGAAAGGTGAGTGTAGGTAGGGAGTTAGGAAGGGGATAGGTCAGTCCAGGGAGGACGGACAGGTCAAGGGGGCGGGATGAGGTTGGTCGGTAGGAGATGGAGGTGCGGCTTGAGGTGGGAGGAAGAACAGGTTAGGGAGGCAGGGACGAGCTGGACTGGTTTTGGGATGCGGTGGGGGGAGGGGAGATTTTGAAACTTGTGAAACAAACAACTGCACCTCCCAGTCGCGAACCATTTCAACTCCCCCTCCCATTCCTCAGACGACATGTCCATCCTGGGCCTCCTGCAGTGCCACAACGATGCCACCCGAAGGTTGCAGGAACAGCAACTCATATTCCGCTTGGGAACCCTGCAGCCCAATGGTATCAATGTGGATTTCACAAGCTTCAAAATCTCCCCTCCCCCCACCGCATCCCAAACCAGTCCAGCTCGTCCCTGCCTCCCTAACCTGTTCTTCCTCCCACCTCAAGCCGCACCTCCATCTCCTACCGACCAACCTCATCCCGCCCCCTTGACCTGTCCGTCCTCCCTGGACTGACCTATCCCCTTCCTAACTCCCTACCTACACTCACCTTTCCTGGCTCCATCCCCGCCTCTTCGACCTGTTTGTTTCCTCTCCACCTATCCTCTCCTCTCCTCTATCCGCCTCCCACTCTCTCCCCATTTATTTCAAAACCCCCTTCCCCTCCCCCTTTTCTGATGAAGGGTCTAGGCCCGAAACGTCAGCCTCTCTGCTCCTATGATGCTGCTTGGCCTGCTGTGTTCATCCAGCCCTGCAGTGTTCATCCAGCCCTGCACCTTGTTGTCTCCAATTGTAAGTTTCTTTATTTCTGTATTGTAACTTATTTTCCCACTTACTTTAGTCAAATTTGCAGATGAAACTATAGTACTTCCTATTCCTGTCTCAAAGTCATTAATATATAGATTGTAAAATGTTGGGGCCTGAGGACCACATACTGTGGCATACAACTAGTTACATATTGTCAACCAGAAAAAGATCCATTTATCCCAACTCACTGCTTTCTGTTGGTTAACTAATCCTCTATCCAAATGAATAAATTATTCCTCACCCCATGTAGTCTTACCTTGTGTATGTAAGCTTCTGTGCAGCATCTATCAAAAGGCTTCTGGAAGTCCAAATAAACTACCTCTACAAGATCCCCATTATCTATATGATTACATCTTCAACGAACTCCTGCAAATTAGTCAAAACATAATTTCCCCTTCGTAAAACCGTGCTGTCTGTGATGGAATGTATTTTGACCTTCCAAATATCCTGTTATTTATTACTCCCATAATAATGGGATATAGCAAGTTCCCAATGACACATGTTAAACTAACTGGTCTGTAGTTTCCTACTTTCTGCCTCCCTCCATTTTTGAATAAGGATGCTGTACTAACATTTTTTTCAAATCCACTAGAGGCTTTTTCGCATCCAGAGAATTTTGGAATATTATAACCAATGGATCTATTATCTCTGCTGTCACTTACTTCAAGACCCTGGGATGTTCACTTATGATTGCACAATGTTGAGGACCATTCATGACTCCTCAGATACTGAAACAGTCCATGTTCAAATGCAACAATATCTGGATGATATCCAGGCTTGGGCTGACAGTGGCAAATTACATTCATGCCACACAAACACCAAGCTATGATCATCACCAAAAAGAAACAAACAATCTAAACCCCATCCCTTGAATTCAATGGTGTTACCATCACTGAATCCCTCACTGTCAACATTCTCAAGGTTACCATTGACCAGAAACTCAACTGGAACCATCACATAAACACGATGGCAACAAGAGCAGCTCAGAGCTAGAAATACTGTAGTGAGTAACTCACCACCTGACTTCCCAAAGCCTGTTCACCATCTACAAAGCACAAATCAGGAGTGTGATGGAATACTCCCCACTTGTCTGGATGGGTGCAGCTCCAATAACACCAATTGACATCATCCAGGACAAAGCAGCCTGCTTCATAGGTACCACATGCACAAAACATCCACTCCCTCCACCACTAATGCTTAGTAGCAGCATTGTGTACTATCTACAAATGCACTTCAGAAATTCAAAGATTATTGTTGTCCAAAGTTCCTCAGATTGCACATTCCAAACCCACAACCACTTCCATCTAGAAGGACTAGGACAGTATATACCTGGGAACACCACCACCCACAAGTTCCCCTCCAAGCCACTCACCATTCTAACTTGGAAATATATTGCCGTTCCTTCACTGTCGCTGGGTCAAAATCTTGGAATTCCCTCCCTAAATGCATCGTGGGTCAACCGATAGCAGGTGGACTGCAGCAGTTCAAGAAGGCAGCTCACCACCACCTTCTCAAGAGCAACTAGGGCCAGGCAATAAATAATGCCTAACCATTTCTGAAGAAGGGGCTAGGCCCGAAACGTCAGCTTTCCTGCTCCTCTGATGCTGCTTGGCCTGCTGTTTTCATCTAGGTCTACACCTTGTTACCTCTATGCCTAACCACCAATGCCCACGTGTCATGAATGGATAAAAAAATAGTCAGTCAGGCCCTGGGGACTTTTTTGCCTTCAATCCCAAATAGTTTACTCAGTACTTTTTCCCTAATTATGATTGTTCTAAGTTCCTCCCTTTTCAGAACCTCTGCATTACCTGTCACTATTGGGATGGTACTAACGCCCCCACTATGAAAACTGAAACAAAGTATTAATTTAGTGACTCTGCCATTTCTGTGTTCCCCACTATTTACCATCCAGTCTAATCCTTCAAAGGACTAACATTCACTTCAACTACTCTCTTCCCTTTTATATACTTCTAGAAGGCTTTATGCTAGTTTTCTTTCATAATTTACCTTTGCTCTTTTTATTACTTTTTTAGTTATCCTTTGTTGATCTTTAAAAGTTTCCCAATCTCCCAGCCTGCCACTCACTTTGGCAATACGATACACCTTCATTTTTGTCTTGATTTTATCTTTAAGTTCCTTGCTTAGCCTTCAGTTTTCTCCCTCCCCCTCCAGCCCTTACAATATTTCTTTTCTGGAATATATTTTGTTTGGCAGCAATTGAGTATCTCCTTAATGAGCTGAATACAAATAGTTTCCTGGGAAAGAGTGTGTCCTTTTAGATTGGTCTCAACTGTTACTTAGGTATGAACTACATCAAGGAACCTTTGACTCCTAGCAAGACTCAGCAGTAAAGTGAATGAAACTGTAAACTGGATTGTTGTGACACCATAAACTACACCAGATATTTGTGGCATCGGTTCAGATAGTTTAAAAGATATAGAAGTGTTAAATGATCAATAATTAAACACCATACTTGTGGACATGAGAACCCAAACTGAATGAGCCCTACCCGCTGCTTGTTTGATTTCCTCTCTGACATGTGATCAATTTGAAGGTCATAGTTATAATGGCAGACCTTGATACAGAAAAGAAAACCTCACAAATCCAACATTTTGTGCCTTATGGTTCTTACTATTGCCAACAAAAGGGGATCAGAATCAGTAGAAATGGATTAATAAAAGACTGTGGAATTGTGAACTTGGAACTTGCTGAAATTTTTACAGTGTAAGGTAACTACAGACATCAAAGAGCTACTAAATTATTTAGAAGAATGCCCCAACCTGCATAGTACGTAGAGATTAGGTGTGTTCCAGGCCAAAATCCGGGTTTGTGCTGTTACTGGAGTGGTAGTGAAAGATTGTAATTGGACTGGTGCAATAGGTAAGGGAAATAAATCAGCAGGATTCCCACCCTTCATCACAGCCCAGTGACTTCAGCTGCAAGATGCATGTGTGTAGCGATCAGCTGGGGTGAAGGCCCTGTATAGCAACACTCACTATTTGGTCTCATACATGAAGAATACCTGTAACCATATGAAGGCAGCTGACTAGGCTCTAGTGTGCTTTATTTCAACAAACATCACATTTTGCAAAAGGAGGGTACAATATCACAGGAACGAAAGTGAAACATACACATTTTTATATAAGAGCTGCTTACGGCCATTATAATAAATGCCCAAGATTTCCTGAAAGTACCGCTGTACATAACTAAGGTATCCAACTGACTAAAAGTTGATACCTAGAAACCCATCCCATTCAGAATTTCCTGGAACACTTACCAAAGGAGGAGTTTTACCGTCTGAAGGTATAGTCTCATTGGTTTTGTTCCACTAGCATACCTCTTTCAGAGCTTGGAGCTTAAACTGCAGCGAGTCCAAATTGCTTCTGATCGTCTCACTCCCTTACCCAGAGAATTCTGTCCGCCTACCTCTGCTTTACTTTACCATAAAAGGAAAATGAATTCCTGGGGCATTAGTGCAGCAAACAGGAAGTTGCTTCCTAATCTTCCCACTCCTTACAGACTTGTTTCCATCCAGTCACACACTGCTGTCATATATATATATTATAAGGTAATTCTAAGATAAGATTAATCTCTTTGGAAGTTGGTTGGCAAATGACATGACTGACAAGAAACAGCCTGTTCTGCTGTTGGACCTGCAAACTACTCCAACTTTATTAGATTATTATGTAAGAATTGTTCCTTTCCCAATTTAATCTTGTGTAGTTAATTTTATTTAGAGGAGAGGAAAAATTAGAGCTGAACTATTTGAAAAGAAACCTTCCACCCACCCCCAGCACCCCCTTTCCTTTAAATTAGCTAACAGCTGGGGTTACAACTAGCAACTTTGTTAACCCTTTGAGTTCTGGAAGCACTTAATTGTCAGCTTTTTGTTTTAAAACTGAGCATATTTCTTTGATAAGTTTCCAAAGTCAAGACTTATCAGGGGCAAAGCAACAGAAGTGGAATCTAAGTATTTTTGTGAACCTTTCTCATCAAATCAGGGGCATTAGTCTGTGGAAATTAAATATTTTCCATGTTGAACACAAAGTTAAACTCAATGAAGGTGATGGAAATCTTGTCTGTCGGTTGAAGAGCTGGCAGGAGCCTCCTTATCACTTCCCTATGGGAAGGCCTTCCAAATTAATTGCCAATCAGGGACTTAACTGGACACTAGTGGGCCTTCCTTGGGATCAAGAATCGCTCCCATTCTAACAGAGAGCTCCTGGCCAATTAGAGGCCAACAGTGGTGCATTGATCAGCAGCACCACTGGGGGAGCAGTTGAAGCCACCAGTACTACACCTGTCAGGGGATCAGGATCACTGAGGGCCAGTGCAGAGTTGAGCCAAAGGATCACATGGGAGGCAGACAGTAGCTCTCAGCAGGCTCTCCATTTCTGAATGCTGGATCCCTCAATTAGGTACCGTATCTTTGAATGAGCCCCACCCCCTGCTTGTTTGATTTGTTCCTGGATGAAGGGCTAGTCTTATAAAGAGAGGTTGAACAGATTGGATTGTATCCTTTATAGATTAGAAGAATGGTAGGTAATCTTATTGAAATGTACAAAAGCCTCAGAGGCACTTATCAAGAATGTTTTTTTTCCTTGTGAGAGGGAGACAAGAACTAAGGGATACACTTGAAAAATAAGGGTCTTTCTTTTAAGATGGAGATGGGACATTCTTTTTCTCTACAGGATCAAGAGTCTTGTTAATATAGTAAGGAATGCAGCAGGTAATTGGGGTTAAATTGATAATTCATTGACAGGGTAGATATAAAAGAGGAATAGAACTGTCCAGGCTATTGTTAAACAGGTCCAAACATTGGGCTGTGGAGGGGGTAATCTCTGCTGACTGTCTGCCCGCCCCCCCCCGTCTTCTGCAGTTATGTTTGCGCCTGGCTGTCATTGGAGAGGTAGTTTCCATCAATGCTCTCAATGCCTTCAGAGAGAGGTGGGTACTGTAGGGGATACAGTGCTTTATTTTCCCCTCCAACTCTGTTTTGAATTAGAATGTTTCTGCTCTCCCAAAGGGCACCCCCCCCTTTCACTTTTGATGGTTTGCATTGCCCTTAATAGGCTTTGCTTGTGAATACCTAAAAAGAGGAACAGGTGGAGACTAGCAATGTAGTAGGAGCTATGAGACTGTGTAGTTAATAAACTCTTTTCACAAAGAAAAGTGTCTTAGTCTATTTTTCACTGATGAGATTTGATAGTTCTAGGGAATTTACTTCCCCACAGAGTGATGGAGGTTGGGTCTTTTGAATATTTTTAAGATTGAGTTCCTTATTAGTTCAGAATCTCTCGAAGGGTGTCTGTGTAGGAAGGAAAGTGGAGCAGAAGGTGCATTTACATCAGTCATGATCTTAGCAAATGACAGAGCAAATCTGAAGGTCTGAGTGGCTTACACCTGTTCCTAATTCATATGTTTGTCACCTTCCTGCTTAACTAATTTTTCTTTTTATTCAAACATGGGATGAGGGCATCACTGGCTAGGCCAGAATTCATTACCCATCCCTAATTGCCCAGAGGGCAGTTAAGAATCAGCCACATTGCTGTGGGTCTGGAGTCACCCTTAGGCTCGGCCAAACCAGATAAGGATGACCGCTTCCTTTCCCCAAAAAAAAAAGAGTGAACAAAATGGGTTTTTTTCTGACCATCGACAATGGTTTCACGGTCATCATTAGACTTGTAATTCTAGATTTTTTTTTAATATATATCGAATTCGAGTTCCACCAGCTTGTTTTACATCTCTCCTGATTTCCTAAGTGGAAGTAAGGTGAGCAGAAATGTAAAATGGGCTAGCAAAATTCATTATTACCTTGTTCACACCCTCACAAAGTCAAAATGACCCCTGAATAACTTTATTTTGCTACATTTAAGATAATCAGCAAGGAATAAGAAAGGTGTTGGAATGGCCTTCTCCAATTTTCTGACTAGGCTGTCTGAGCCATCTGTCCAAGTTCTTACCAGCGTTCTCACCACATTCCCCCACCAACACACAGCAGCCACCCACCTCTGGTAAATGAACAGAAACAGGAGATAGTGATATGGAAATTTCCCCAAGTCCTATTCATGTATTCCAGTAGCAAAGGTACCGAGACAAGTCCGTTGAACATGTGCTCCTGGGCCAGAGCAGCTGCAGCTTGTGTCCCAGGAGATCCTGAGCTGTTTCCTGAAGGCTGGTGGGTGGCAGTGCCGCTCCTGTTGGTAGACCAGATGCCAGGCTGATGCTGGTGTCCAGAGTGGTGTGTGCTACAACCTTACAAAAGGCTGGCTGGTTCAAATTGTAAAGAGCTGCCACTGGCTGCAGGTTCTCAAATTTGGTTTGTTTTGCACCTGTTGACTTGATAGTTTGAACATCCCTGATGAAGTTTTCGTGTTTTTTTTTTTACTAAAAGTGTTTTGGAATCTCATCTGTTTGTCTTGTCTGGAATTCAGTGAGATCTGTAGCTGGTGGGCAGAGGGTGCAAAAATAGTGTCACTACTGCCTGCAATCTGACTTGGATTGTACACGCTGGTCTTCAGTGCCTCCATGTGAATATTATGTTAATCGAATGAGTTGGAGAAAAATGGCAGCAATGTGAGCCCACTGGCTTGGCCTCCTATGAATCACAGAAGTTTTACAGTGCTGACGGAGGCCATTTGGCCTGTTGTGCCTGCAACACTCATTAAAAGAGTCATTACCTAGTGCCAATTTCCTACATTTTACCCCACACCTTTGCAGATTACTTTTATCCACATAATCATCCTATGCCCTCTTGAATGCCTCAATTGATCCTGTCTACACCACAATTCTGGGCAGTGCATTTCCATGTCCTAACTACTTGCTGTGGGGGGAAAAAGGTTTATTTTCCACTTCAGCCTTAATTCTTTTGCAGATCTCTTTAAATCCAAGTCTCTTGTTCTTCTTCCTTTTACAAGTGGGAACAGTTTCCCTGGATCAACTCTACCCAGCCTGCTCAGGATTTTGAAGATCAGTATAGAGTCTGCAAGTTTTCAGGGTTAGGGCTCATCTAAATGAATGTGACCCATTATGTGTAATCTACAATGAGTAACGCTTTCCCTGTCTTCATGTTTCTGTCTTCCAAATCAGGTCAAAATGCTACATTGCTGAAAGCCTGACCAATCTTTTCAGCCTTTGCCAGGCCTGACTGACTTTTATTTCTTTCTTTATCTCCCCTTCTTCAAAGGCTGTGCTTGCTTCTGCTTCTGCTCAGGGCTGGATCAGGTTTTTGGGTGCGATTTACATTCTCCTCAGCTCATTATTTATGCATGGATGGGTAAAGCTCCTATTTTTAGGGGCAGGAGGGCAGGAAGATTCCAGTCTCCCTCCCCCTCCCTAGTGTGTCGTCTCGTCTCCAAATTCCGGATACCATGTTTAAAAGGCACCTGGATAGCGTTTTGTTCTCTGCAACCGATGAGCATGACTCAATTTCTCATCACCCCAACGATTCTGAGAGATGTCAGAATCCAAGCAAAAAATGGCAGCACGCATTAGCAATACCTTTCAATAGGTTCTCTTGAAAGCGGTTCAGCAGAGAAAGGTTAGGGTTAGGAATGGCAACTCGAGGCTATCCTAACTCTCATAGACATTCTGGACAAAGGTGGCTGTGGAAGTCAGTGCCCATAAGTGGCTCAAGAACGTGGCTCCAATGCTGCATAAGCATGAATGATGTACTGTGATGTCCCAAGGTTTGTGCCACTATCTACTCAATGCTTCAAGCCACTGAGAGTGTGAGTTAGCATTGTAAGATCGCTGTTGTACGGGAATGTCACACTCCAGATCGGGCATCCGGTGGAGATGTAGCACCCAATGAACGTCTGTCACTTATTGTCACTACCGATGTAGCATTACTTGCACCGTTGTGTTATTGCCTTGCACATCTGCTAAGGTTCACAATTAAAACATAAAAGAAGTGACAATACTCAGCAGCTCACTGACATTTATTATATGTGTATGTTCTCTTAGTTATAAATAGACATAAGGCTCCTAACCCCCTTCTTGGAGCAGACTTAAGCTCATAGAAGGCCAAATGAAATTTGTTTATGCTGATGGGGACATTGGAGGCTTTCTCACTAAATTACTATTAATATCCAATCTGCTAGTCCCAGCTGCATATAGGAACGGGAGGCCATTCAGCCCATTGAATCTGTACCACCATTTGGGGTTGATCATCTCAATGTCATTTTTCCATCAAGAACCAACATCTTAATACAACCTTGTGTAAGGGTTGCAGCTTGCAACACTGACAAATGTTTATGTTTAGCTATGCAGCCTCTATATCCTACCCCTAAGTGATCCAAAATGGTAACTCTGCTTTGTCTCCACAGATGCTGTCAGACCTGCTGTGTTTTTCTGGCAATTTCTGCTTTTGTTTCTGATTTCCAGCATCCACATTTCTTTGGTTGTTTTGCCTGGAATTGATTGTGTTCACTGTCATTAGTATTGTGCAGACCCTTTCATTGTCTGCCCTTCAATGCGCTCTGTAACTGTGGGCGATGCTTTCTGTTGTAATGATGTGATATATCCTTATCATGGCTTAGCTAAAACTCTATGCCCTCTAAAATTAACCTTATCTCCTAGCGCCTTTGGGTACTATCTCTACAATTCCAACCAAGGACTTGTTAATTCTGTTTTTCTATTGGTAACATTATCTTCAAAAGGAAAAAATGAAAATCTAAAATCTATCCCAGGAAAGTGGAGGTCTTGTTTATGCTTGTAATATCTTCATTGCATAGGCACAGCAGCTGGGCTCTGCAGTTAATAAAAGCTACTTTAGAAATATAATTTAAAGTGAACCATGACAGGCGTGCACAGACAGAGCAACAGCAAAGTGTATACACAAGATAAACAGAAAAAAGAATGTCCTATGGCCCATTTTAAATTATCCTAAAGTCTCACATTTAACATCTAATTGTTGCTTACATTATTATGTGACTGTTCTATTTATTTCAGTTGTCAATAGCAACAGTCATTCCTGAATCAGAAGTACATAGATCTGAGTTCAGTTCTTGGGATATGAGTAACTTCACTACAGTACTGTGGGAATGTTGTATTGTTGTAGGTGCTGTCTTTTTTAGATGAGAAATTAACTCAAAATGCTATTTGCCTGTTTAAATGGATTTAAAAGACCAACAGGGGAGTTATCTTAGATAACAAGGTGTAGGGCTGGTTGAACACAGCAGGCCAAGCAGCATCAGAGAAGCAGGAAAGCTGACATTTCGGGCTTAGACACTTCTTCAGAAAAACGAGTTATCTTGCCTGATAATTATTCATTGATTAATTAGTAAATTATCTCATCGTTCTTTTGTGGGGCTATATGGATACCTTAAACATGAAACCTGATAGTGATCAGATAATTTCATTCTTTCCAGTTGCATTCCATTTGTGACAGAACTAAAACCATTCATTTAATAAAGTATGAAATTATTTCAACATTTTCTTGCTGAAGACGCTGACTCAAGCTGATCCCCAGCAGCAGGATCCCTCCCGAGTCCTTTACTGAGGTGACTGTTCCCTACATTTGAGCCTACACTTGGAGAATCGCCAAATATCTAGCTGTAGAGGTCAGTACAGCCAAGTCCAGTCCTCTCTGCACACTCCCACATGTGCCAGCAGGGGTTACAGAGGTGAACAGTGCGATGTGAGGCTTTTTGGAGGGGGCTGCTGGTGCTGGTGGAGTGAGTGGCAGTGGCATGTGGAAGTTTTCCTTTTGAAGTAAAGGAAGATCCCAGGCTGCTTCCTTGTTGGTGTTCTGGAATTTTACATTTGCTCTGTTTGTCAGTATGCACTTTTCAAAATTATCCAGTGGATTCAC
Source organism: Rhincodon typus (assembly GCF_021869965.1). Classification (NCBI taxonomy): domain Eukaryota; kingdom Metazoa; phylum Chordata; class Chondrichthyes; order Orectolobiformes; family Rhincodontidae; genus Rhincodon; species Rhincodon typus. Next base: position 21,687,587 of record NC_063362.1, on the reverse strand, counting down.
AGTAACAGTAAGACACGTAAGAAATACAATCAGTTTAGCGGCTTGATTGTTTTCAATTTCTTATCACTGAAAACTCTGCTCACAGTATTTTTGAATGTTAGCAGTGATATGTAGCCAGATTAATTCCCTGGCCTGGTCACACTTATGCTGCAGCAGTTATTTTTAGATGCTATAAGCCGTCTTCTGATACATGAGACGCAAGTGCCATCAAAACAGCAGAGTAGTTCAGCCACCAAACAGATTTCACAGACTGTCGGTACTTCGAATGAAATCAGAACAAAGCTATGATCATGTGGTGAAGGAGGCCTATGTAATGTCACAGGATTACATCAGGTATGTGACTAGAAGGACATCAAAACCAGCTCCTAGCATGGCTTCAGCAGCCCTGAGACATGCGGGCGATGACCTCCTGGAAAAATATCCCATCTTCTTCAAGCGATGGCCCCGGATTTTCAGGGAGGTTTGTTCTGATGATGCCTGTGATTACTTATTCAAGATGCTGGATGAGCATTTCCAACCAGAGAAACCCTGGCAAAAGAAGGAGCTGACCTGGAGTGGGATACTTTCCATTTATGTCCTGGCAGGGCAGCTGGCCAAACACTGCCAGGCGAATGGCATGGAGTCCGTGCTGGAGGAGCTGGAATTCAGAGTGGGTCAGTACGTGGAGAGAAAAGTGTGTCCACATATTAGAGAAAAGGGAGGATGGGTAAGTATCACTGAAATAAATAGCTCTCACTCAGTGGCTCTGATGTAATCAAATAATTTAAATGCCCTAATCAGCATGTAGCTTACCATCTAGCAACAATGAAGTTCTGAGGAAGCTGTACCAGTGCGTTTGCAGAGGTAGTAGGAACTGCAAATGCTGGACAATCTGAGATAACAAGGTGTAGAGCTGGATGAACACAGCAGGCCAAGCAGCATC
>NC_063362.1:21540078-21686265 GCF_021869965.1 Rhincodon typus | reverse complement strand
TTTTCTCCTTCACAGATGCTGCCAGACCTGCTGAGCTTTTCCAGCAACTTTGTTTTTGTTCCTGATTTACAGCATCCGCAGTTCTTTTGGTTTTTATTGTAGCAAATGATTGCTTTTGGACTGGAGGAAGCTATATAGTGGGAATCCCCAAGGGCCACTGCTTTTCTTGATCTAAATTACTGATATTGTCTTTGGCAGAGCACAATTTCAAAATTTGCAGGTACCATCAAACTGAAAGTAATGTAAACTGCAAGGAGGATAGTGATCAATTTTAAAAGGATATAGAAAAGATTGAAGTAATAGGCAGACATGCAGTAGATGAATTTTAAAGAAGTAAAGCCAATATAAAATAAAAAATATAATTCTAATAGAAGTGCAAAAACAAAGACACTTGTGATACATTTGCAAAAGTTATTGAAGGGAGAAAGGCAGGTTGAGAAAGTGGTTAATAAAGTATATGGGATACTGGGCTTAGAAAATGGAGTACAAAAATGGAGGCATGGAATACAAAATCAAATAAATTACGGGGAACCCTTAATGCATTGGCCTCAGCTGGTGAACTGCATCTAAATCTGGATACCATATTAAATTTCTATTGCCTACACATCATTTTTAAAGATTAAAATGGTTCCAGGAATGAAGGAACTCAAAGTGTGGATAGATTAAGGAGATCATCCTGATCTCCTTCAGAGAAGATTGAGGAAATTGGTACAGGATTTCAACCTCTTGAGGGGTCTGGATGGGAAAAGCTGTTCCCATTGGTGGAATGATTAAGATCCAGAGGATACTGAATTGAGGTGAGTGGCAAAAGAACTAGGAGGAAAATCTTTTTATGCAACAAGTAATAATGTTCTGGATTGCATTGGCTGGGAATGGTGCAAAGACTGACTTAATCATGGTTTTCAAAAGGGAACTGAATAATTATCTGCACAGAAAATAATTAGAAAGGTCACAGGAAAAAGGTGGGAAGTTGAATTAACGGAATTGCTTTTGCAGATAACCAGTATGGATGCAACAGGTCAAATATCCACCTTCTGTGCCTTAATCATTCTATGGATCTAGGTCAGAAAGACAATAACTAGTGTCTCAGTCTCTAAAGGTCCAGCTTTTTATCGTATGTGACCCATTCACTGAATGAATTCCAGATTCCCTACAGCCACGGTGGCTCACCTCAAACTAACTGCAAATGTTACATCCAGCCTATTGATTAAAATGGGTGGGTAAAGTTTCTAAATGCCTCATTGAATGGTTAATGTTGCCTGTGCCAGGATCAGATAGAACCAAAGAATTCAACACGTGCATAAACCCCCTTGTCGCAATCACCCAAATCCAATCCTACTCGAGTTGAGAGAAGTAGGCCCACTATGTAAATGATTATTGGATTTTAAAACAAAGAAACACAGGCAGGGCTAAATTTTACTGCTAATGGACACAGGTGAACACTGAGCACCCATGACATTGCTTGAAAATGACAATAAAATTCTCCTGGTTAACAATCTTTCTTGCACTAACAGCATGAAGAACTAAAACCGATCATTCATTTCATTGCTGTATTATTTTACTGTACAGGTTGAGGTATTCTTGAAACACATGAGAAGATAATGATATAAAGCAAGTATTTCTTCCCAGCTCAATCTGCTGTCTTCTTTCTTTCTCAGTCTGGTTTCATAGAGCGCTTTGCTAGGAAGGAAGAACCTGAACATACTATCTTCCGAGCATGCTGTGGAATGTTACTCCTGCTGGGTGCCATGTCCCTGACTTACTACATTTACAGGAGAAGGTTATGCTGATGGAATTGATCACAGACTTTTTGAGACATTCACCATCAGCCTGTTTCACTTCATTCTCTACACCAAAGTGGATTAACCAATTTTAATTCCTGCTGCCTGGGATGAACTGTTCCTGCAAAATAGACGAGTACTTTCACACAACGTGAACACCAGATAACTTGCACTACTGCATGTATGAGATTCATTAATTGGATAAATTCTGTGCTTAATCATAAGAGGTGATTTGAGTAATTTTGTTTAACCTTTCCGTGCAACTAGTTTGTATGATAACAGTGTCTCTTCTGCATTCAGTATCAAGTCCTATCTTGTCCCAGCATTTCTATATTTTACCAGATTGTGGCGGAGGGGGGCAGTGAAGGAAATTGGAAATGTGACAAATAATATTGACAAAATAAACTGAGTTAGTCCCGCCATCCAGTGGACAAAAGACATCATTACTACTGATTTCTGCTGGAAAATCCACACACCCCTAATATCATTAGGAAAATGCAATTCTTTAACATATTTGCTCTGATTTCCATCCCGTGTCTCGTAGAATCCAAATGGGTTGCTGAAAATTACTCTGCAAAAAACTGAGTCACAAATGCCCAGAAATAGAAACAGAAATTACTGGCAAAACTCAGAAACATCTTGAGTTCAGTGGCTCTTCATCAGAACTCAAAATATTAACTCTGCTTTTGCCCCACGGACCCTGTCAGACCTGCTCTGTTTCACCAGCCATTTCTGTTTTGTTTCAGATTTCCAGCATCTCCGGTTCTTTGTTTTATTTCACAAATACACCGAATGAGTTTCCACTGCATAAAGTAAAACTTGGCATTTACAAAGCTGCCAAATTCTTGAATGCATTGATTGACCCTGGAACCTAGGTGAATGCCAATACGCCTCCTGGGATATGCATCGTGTTGCACCCCAGTGGAAGATGGCTGCACCCATTCACAGCAGTCTGCTGGTACGGTTCCACTGACAATGCAGTCACCTGACAGTAGCCACTGATTCATTTTCATTAACCTTATACAAAACATTCCAGATGCAAAGTGGAAATGGACACAAACAACTAATGGACAGGTAACTCGACTAATTCACTTTAAAATCATTTATCGGTGCCACATTACTGAGTTTACAACTTTTTCATCCAATTTTCAAACTTCCTATCCTGAATATGGCAACTCTTTCCCAGTTCAGGTTTCAGAGATGCCAAGCGGCACCTCCAGTATCACCCTCCCAGTTTCCATTCTTCACACAGAGACCCAGACATTGAGTATTGGGAGAGTTTTTGACTCAAGGGAGAATTAAAACTGAACCCACCAATCCCATCCCTCACCTCACTTTGAGCAGTGATCAGTGATCTCTGGTTACATTTTTCCTTTTCTATCTCTGGATGATTATGGTAAGTGTAGTACCTTTAGCAGTGCTCCCATTGAGATCAATGCATACTGCAAGATCAGACAATCAGACATGGCATCTTCTCATTTTATTATCATAGCCTTCGTCCACAGAGCATGGAGGTGAAGAAAAGGCAAGGGGTGGCCTTTAGCTTTAATAATTAAGACATGCGGGTTGGTCATTTGCTCCACAGAAACATGACCAACTGGGGGTTTGAAATGTTGCTTCAAGGTGAAATGGTCACTCCCCGGCTCAATTACCCATATTTTTAATGTGATAATGAAGCAATGATAGCAGAAAATGTAAGTTTTGAGGTTATGTTCTCAGTTTTCATTTATATATAGCAACAAACACTAATATTGAGAGAAAGGTAGCTTCCCAATGTGATTGCCTGCAACCTTTACCCCTCTCTCCAAGTCTCTACAGTATACAAACAGCCAAATAAACACTAAATGAAAGGAGCTGAAGCTCAGAATCGATCAAGCTGCACCAGGCTGCTAAATCAGTAGGTCTAAGTGCAGGATCTTGGTCTATTCCTCATTCAGCTGCTGTCTTTTTGGTCATCCATGGTTTACGTGTCAGATACTCTTGACCTCTGCTGTGCACTTTGCTGGGTTGGTCTTACTGTGGTTCTGAAGGCTGTGATACCGAGACTGGCTCCTGAGGAATCCTGTAAAATATAATATGTTTCGGTTTAATGACATTTTAATGTGTCAACTGTGGCTCAGTTGGTGGCACACTCACATCTGTGTCAAACGTTCAGGGTTCAACTCCCAGTGGAAGGCAAATTCTAATGCAAAAAAGGGGTTCACTTCACCTGATGAAGGAGCAGCACTCCAAAAGCTTGTGATTTCAAATAAACCTGTTGTACTATAACCTGGTGTCGTGTGACCTCTAACTGTGAATAATCAGAGTCAAACTGCCTGGTTTAAAATTTAAATAAAGCATGGTTGTCAATTGTCAGTCATCATTAACTGGTGTATTCTCCACTGTGACACCTCTAAAAAATAGAATATTCTTGACAAACAACCAACACTTGCCTTTTCTACAGTACAAATGTTGATTTCACCTTGCATTGGTATTCTTGCAAATTGTTCTGTGAGTCTAAGACATAAAGCTTTGGTCAAAATGTGCCCTTTTTCAGCAATATTACTGTGCTCTTAATTATATTTAACAAAGAGATAGATGAATGTCATTACACGAGGAAATGCTAACGGAAAATATAAGTGCAGCATCAACTTTAAAAATAATTAAAATAAATGTCTAAAAGACAGACATGGAATTATATACAGTGAGGAGACATACTGGACTAAATCTTTGCATAGATCTCTCAAAGTTGTAAACAAAATCAGCTTCTTGGCCACAGTGTTTCCTGTTATCAACTTCTGGAAGGGGTTACAACTTTCTAAAATATGGTCTGATCTAGTCACCTCTGGTAGGAAGGAGAAGCTAAGAAACTACTGCCTTACATACTTGTTGTCTGCAGGCTTCCCGCATTTGTCCCACTTGAAGCAAACACAACAGCTCTCCGACCAGTGATAGGACAACGTGGAACACGTCCATCCACTTCCCAATTGTCAGGGTCAAAATCAGGAGCCCACCCATCCTTACTGCCACTGTCTGGTAGACACTCTGCTCAGTTGGATTCTGCTTCTGCTCCTCTGAAAAATGATAAAGAAATCATTTACAACAGCACCTAAATAGAAAGGATTGCACCATCCAACCATTTAACATTAAAAAAATGCTCCAAGGTCATTTACAAATCCAGGAATCTAAAAGGTAGAGATTTAAAAGTCATTACAAGTAGTAAAACAGGTTAACAAAGCCATGTAGACATTCTAACAAAGCACCTAGGTTCAGATCTACAGGAATCAAATTCAAAAGCAGATAATTTTTGTTGTACAGAAATTCCATTGAACTGCACTTACTGTGAGCAGTTCTGGTCTTCCAAAAAAATAATGTTGAAGCACTGGGGAAAGTACAAAAGACAATTTACAACCACAGCTTGCACTTGTATAGCACCGTTAACATAATAAAAGGTCCCAAGGCAGGAGCATTATAAAACTAAATGAGATACCAAGCCATATAAGGAGAAATTAGGGTAGATGACTTTAGTCAAAATGGGTTTTAGGTAATGTCTTAAAGGAGAAAAAATAGTCAACAGGCAGAGAGGTTTTAAAAGGGAATTCTAAGGCCTAAACAGCTGAGGGTATAACCACCAATTGTGGAGCAATTAAAATCAGGAATGCTCAATAGGTCAGAATGAGAGGAGTGCTGATATTTTGAAGGTCGTTGAGTTGGAGACAGAGAGAGGACAAAACTGTGCAGTGATTTGAAAACAAGTTTGAGAATTTTAAAATTGATATGATTTAAAAAGATGGCACTGAAGCTGAGACGTTATATTTATCAGGAAAGCGCGAGCAGGTTGAATTCTTCACTCTAGAAAAGCCAGTCTAGTCAGTTGAGCAAATACTTGATCAAGGCTTTTAGAATTATTAAGGGGTCTGATGTGGTAAATTTACCACTCTGTGGGAAGGGAGAGTGGGTGAATTCAAAATTATAGACCATTGATACAATGTAGTCACTAATCAATCCAATAAATCCAATTCTCTGCAGCTGTAACACTTTATTCTGTTCCATTACCCTGATGTATTTATGTAAGGTATGATTTGTCTGTTTAGCACACAAAACAATACTTTTTAAACTGTATCTCGGTACATGTCATTATAATAAATCAAGTCAAATAAAAAATTAAGGAGATACTCATATGCCCAGAGACTGGTAAGAAGAATGTGGAAGTTTATCCCACGTTAAGTAGCTGAAGTAAATAGCATGGATAGATGCATTTAAGGGGAAGCAAGACAAACAAATGAGGGTGAAAATAGATAGCTATGTTGATAGACTGTGATAAACATGGTTAAATGAGCCTAGTGTATTTCACTCGTGGGGTGAAGGTGTTTCTGTGCTGGCCCAAATTTATTCCCTGTTCCTCGTTGCCCTTGAGAGTGTAGTTGCAAGCTGCCTTCCTGAACCACTGCATGTGCTGTAAGGTAGACCCACTACACTCTTAGGGAGGGAATTCCGGGATTTTGACCCAGCTACACTGAAGGAATGGTGATGTATTTCCAAGTCAGGATGGTGAGGGCTTGGAGGGGAACTTTCAGGTGGTGGTGCTCCCATGTATCTGCTGCCTTTGTCCTTCTAGATGGAAGTGGTTGGGGATTTGGAAGGTGCTGTCAGAGGATCTTTGATGAATTTCTGCAGTGCATCTTGCAGGTAGTACACACTACCTGCTAATGAGTGTCGGTGGTAGAGGGAGTGGATAGTTGTGGATGTGGTGCCAATCATGCGAGTTATTTTCTCTTGTATTCTGTCAAGCTTCTTGAATGTTGTTGGAGCTGCACTCATCCAGGCAAGTGGGGAGTATTCCATCACACTCCTGACTTATACCTCATAGATGGTGGACAGGCTTTGGGGAGTCAGGACGTGAGTTAATCATTGCAGTATTCCTGGCCTCTGACCTACTCTTGTAGCCATTGTGTTTATGTGATAAGTCCTTTTAAGTTTCTGGTCAATGTTGATGTTGGAGGATACAATGGGTGCAACACCATTGAATGTCAAGGGACGGTAGTTAGATTGTCTCTTATTGAAGATGGTCATTGCCTGGCATTTGTGTGGCGTGAATGTTACTTGCCACTTGTCAGCCCAAATACAGATATTGTCCAGAGATAGTAGGAACTGCAGATGCCAGAGAATCTGAGACAACAAGGTGCAGAGCTGGATGAACACAGCAGGCCAAGCAGCATCCTAGGAGCAGGAAGGCTGATGTTTCAGGCCTAGACCTTTCATCAGAAATGGGGGAGGGGAAGGGTGTTCTGAAATAAATAGGGAGAGAGGGGGAGGCAGATAGAAGATGGATAGAGGAGAAGATAGGTGGAGAGGAGAGATCCCCTGAGGTTTGTCCGGAGGGAGGAGGGTAACTTCTTCAGGCTAAGCATCTTAGAAGATGCTTCGCAGTGGGGTTAAAACTGTATCAGAGATAGTAGGAACTGCAGATGCTGGAGAATCTGAGATAACAAGGTGTAGAGCTCGATGAACACAGCAGGCCAAGCAGCATCAGAGGAGCAGGAAGGCTGACGGTTTGGACTGCTTCAATGTCTGAGGACTTGTGAATGTGCTGAACATTGTGCAATCATCAACAAACATCCCCACCTGACTTTATGATAGATGGAAGGTCATTGATAAAGGAGTTGAAGATGGCTTGGCCTAGGACACTACCCTAAGGAACTCCTGCAGAGATGTCCTGGAGCTGAGATGACTGACCTCCAACAACAATAACCATCCTCCTATGTGCTGGATATGACTCCAACCAGTCCCCTGATACTGATTGTTGCATCACAGAGCTCTAGCAAAACTGGAATCAATCAGTTGAATGGAATTAAGCTGTCTTGACCATGTTTGATCGAATGCTGTAATAAAGTCAGGAGCTGAACGGCCCTGACAAAACCCAAACTGGGCAGTTTACTGCTGAGGAGGTGCTGCTTGATAGCACTGTTGATGACACCTTCCATCACTTTATCGATGATTGCGAGTGGACTGATGGGGCAGTAATTGGCTGGGACAGATTTGTCCTGCTTTTTGTGAATAGGACATACCTGGGCAATTTTCCACATTGTCAGGTAGATGCCTGTGTTGTAACTGCATTGGAACAGCTTGGCTAGGGCAGCGGCAAGCTCTGGGGCACAAATCTTAGCACTATTGCCAGAATGTTGTCAGGGCCCATAGCCTTTGCAGTATCCAGTGCCTCTAACCATTTCTTGATATCACATGGAGTGAACTGAATAGGTTGAAGATTGGTATCTGTAATCCTGGGGACTATTGGAGGAGGCTGAGATGGATCATCTACTTGGCACTCTGGCTGAAGGTTACTGCAAATGCTTCAGCCTTATCCTTTACACTGATGTGTTGTGCTCTTCCATCATTAAGGATGGGGATTTTTATGGTGCCTCCTCCTCCAGTGATTCGTTTAATTATCCACCACAAGTCACGACTGGTAGCTTCACTAGATTGACACTTCATTTTCAGGTATGCCTGGTGCTGTTCCTGGCATGCCCTCCTGCATGCTCCACTGAACCAGGGTTGATCCCCTGGCTTGATGATAATGGTTGAGTGAGCGCAATACCAGGTCAAGAGATTGCAAATTGTGCTGGAGTACAATTCAGCTGCTGTTAATGGCTACAGTGCCTCATGAATGCTCAGTGTTGAGTTGTTAAATTTGTTTGAAGTCTGCCCCATTTAGCACAGTGATAGTGCCACAGAAGACAATGGAAGGTATTCTCAAAGTAAAGGCGGGACTTTATCTCCACAAGGATTACAGTGCGGTGTATAAAAACTGCCATTGACCAGTTGGACAAAATGAGCTATCTTTGTATTGTACAATTCTCTGACAATACTACCCAATAGGGATACAGAAACAAAACACTAATCAGGAAGGAAGAAATTAATACATGAAAGCTGGATCAAAAAGTTTTTAAAAGATGGGTATGTTTAGAGAGGATTAACAAAGTGTATCAATGAGGAAACTAAAGGTTCTGCTACCAACAGAAGAAGGGACGGAGGCAGACAGGAAGGATGGGAGGTTAAACAGCAGAGCTATGCATTCAACAAAGGATATATTGCTGGGGCAGCTTAGGGCTCCACCATCTTCTAACAACTTCCTGGTTCTTATCATTTCTCTTCATAGTTGCAAAGAATATCTCCCTTTTGCTGATTATAATTCCTACTGCACTTAGCTCTCTTAGTTTACAATTCCTCCTAAACTTCCACATTTCAAGTTTTCCACAGATTATAGAGAGGCAAGTACACTGAAGGGCTAAATAGCCAGTTAACTAGAATAAAATCAACAAGATTTTGTTTTCAAAGCAGGGAGGTCAAATTGAAGTTTTGACAGAATTACCATGTTTGTCCCATTTCTCCCTTTCCTTTCCCGAGGACACAAGCTCCTTCCCTGTGGCACAAGTTCCACAGCTGTTGGCTACCACACAGTATTCCATTCCAGTGTTACACATGCTCCTCAGCAATAAGTCTTGATAGGATATATTCTTTCATGAGAGTTTCACAGCTGACTTGATCCTACCACACCCCTCATCCACACTGCACAACCTCTGAAAAGGAACACTGGGTACTGATCAGGCTTAGAACCTTGGCGGATTTATCCTCCAACCCTCCCCCACCCCCAACTCCTCTGCAAGATATTTCTTATCAATCTGTTCTGATACGCAATGATACACTTTTGTAGCAGGTGGGACTTGAATCTGGACCTCCTAGTTCAGAGATACAGACATCAGCACTGCATCACAAGAACCTCTCTGATGAAGGGTCTAGGCCCGAAACGTCAGCCTTTCTGCTCCTATGATGCTGCTTGGCCTGCTGTGTTCATCCAGCTCTGCACCTTGTTGTCTCTAACCTCTCTCACATGTTCCTTAATCCTGAGATACCAAAATTCCAACAGCCATCCTTGGCTTAGATCAGTCAACTCAATACAAACGGTGTATAGAACCTGGAACCTTACTGGCGTGTACAGCATGGTATCACACCAGGTAGTCCATTAATTCACTGCAGAGTAAGGATAGATGGCCTTGGCTTCCCCCTTTCACTTCATAGTAATCTACTAGATTGATAACAATTTCCTGTGTCACTATACCACCAATTCTCACCTTGCATGTAAATAACCAGGAGGGTGTAGCAGATGGTCAGGGGAGTCCAAAATCTTATTGCCTCGGATGTGGTGATGAAGTCGCTGTTAATGAGGAAGATGGCTGCCGTATCGGCAACAATGAACACAACCTTCAAGGCATTGCACAGCAGCCTAGGAATCTGATGCCAGGTGGTCAGGAGCAGGATGCACACCCCACAGTACCGCTCTGCACTGTGCAATTCATACATTGTGTTGATGTGCTTTGCCAGTTTCCATACATACCACATGAGGAGGCCAGCGAGGCCAGTACTTAGCGTCAAGCTTAGTGTGGAGTGAGGAGCCCCATCATTCAGGAAGCTCAGGCTGGTCGTCATCCCACATCCCACAGAGAACTGGCACAATAGGAAGATCTGTGTCCTGAAGGTTCCCTGAAAGCCAGTTTAAAAGTTCAGTCTTACACTTATATTTAGTTGTGTTCAAATTAATAACAAATTAACTTTATAGACAAGAAAACAGTTGCCTGTCCCTTTGTACCCCTATTACCTCTGGTCACAACTTGTCCATTTACACACTCATGCTCTGTACCTGTTGCTTACAATGAATTATCAGTGATGTTCCAGATTTTCTGAGATAACAAGGTGCAGGGCTGGATGAACACAGCAGGCCAAGCAGCATCACAGGAGCAGGAAGGCTGACGTTTCGGGTCTAGACCCTTCTTCAGAAATGGGGGAGGGGAAGGGGATTCTGAAATAAATAGGGAGAGAGGGGGAGGCAGATAGAAGATGGATAAAGGAGAAGATAGGTGGAGAGGAAACAGACAGGTCGAAGAGGCGGGGGTGGAGCCACTAAAGGTGAGTGTAGGTGGGGAGTTAGGGAGGGGATAGGTCGGTCCAGGGAAGATGGACAGATCAAAGAGGTGGGATGAGGCTAGTAGGTAGGAGATGGGGGTGGGGCTTGAGGTGGGAGGAGTGGATAGGTGGGAAGAAGGACAGGTTAGGGGGGCGGGGACGAGCTGGACTGGTTTTGGGGTGCGGTTGGGGGATGGGAGATTTTGAAGCTTGTGAAGTCCACATTGATACTCTTGGGCTGCAGGGTTCCCAAATGAAATATGAGATGCTGTTCCTGCAACCTTCGGGTAGCATTGTTGTGGCACTGCAGGAGGCCCAGGATGGACATGTCGTCCAAGGAGTGGGAGGGGGAGTTGACATGGTTTGCGACTGGGAGGTGCAGTTGTTTGTCGTGAACCGAGCGTAGGTGTTCCGCAAAGCGGTCCCCGAACCTCCGCTTGGTTTCCCCGATGTAGAGGAGGCCACATCGGGAACAGTGGATGCAGTATACCACATTGGCAGATGTGCAGGTGAACATCTGTTTGATGTGGAAGGTCTTCTTGGGGCCTGGGATGGGGGTGAGGGGGGAGGTGTAGGGGCAGGTGTAGCACTTCCTACGGTTGCAGGGAAAAGTACCGGGGGTGGTGGGGCTGGTGAGGAGTGTGGAGCGGATAAGGGAAGTCACGGAGAGAGTGGTCCCTCCGGAAGGCAGATAAGGGTGGGGAGGGAAAAATGTCTTTGGTAGTGGGGTCAGATTGCAGATGGCGGAAGTGCCGCAGGATGACGCGTTGGATCTGGAGTTTCGTGGGGTAGTACGTGAGGACGAGGGGGATTCTGTTTTGGTTGTTAGTGCGGGGAGGGGGTGTGAGGGATGAGTTGCGGAAAATGCGAGAGGCACGGTCGAGGGCGTTTTCGACCACTGTGGAGGGAAAGATGCGGTCCTTGAAAAACGAGGACATCTGGGATGTCCGGGAGTGGAATGCCTCATCTCGGGAGCAGATGTGGCGGAGGCAAAGGAATTGGGAACAGGGAATCGCATTTTTGCAGGAAGGTGGGTGAGAGGAGGTGTATTCTAGGTAGCTGTGGGAGTCGGTAGGCTTGAAATGGATATCGGTTTCCAGGCGATTGCCAGAGATGGAAACAGAGAGGTTCAGGAAGGAGAGTTAGGTATCGGAGATGGTCCAGGTGAATTTAAGGTTGGGGTGGAAGGTGTTAGTAAAGTGGATGAGCTGTTCGAGCTCCTCGTGGGAGCACAAGGTGGCGCCGATACAGTCATCGATGTAACGGATGAAGAAGTGGGGTTTAGGGCCAGTGTAGGTACGAAGAGGGATTGTTCCATGTATCCTACAAAGAGGCAGGCATAGCTTGGGCCCATGCGGGTACCCATGGCCACCCCCTTTGTCTGTAGGGAGTGGGAGGAATTGAAAGAGAAGATGTTAAGGGTGAGGACGAGTTCAGCTAAGCGGATGAGGGTGTCAGTGGAGGGGGACTGGTTGGGCCTGCGGGACAGGAAGAAGCGGAGGGCTTTTAGGCCATCTGCATGGGGAATGCAAGTGTATAGGGACTGGATGTCCATGGTAAAGATGAGGTGTTGGGAACCAGGGAATCGGAAGTTTTGGAAGAGGTGGAGGGCGTGAGTGGTGTCATGGACGTAGATGGGGAGTTCCTGGACCAAGTGGGAGAAAATGGAGTCAAGATAAGTGGAGATAAGTTCGGTGGGGCAGGAGCAGGCAGAGACAATGGGTTGACCAGGGCAGTCAGGTTTGTGGATTTTGGGAAGGAGATAGAAACGGGCGGTGCGGGGTTGGGGAACAATGAGGTTGGAGGCGTGGGTAAGAGGTCACCTGAAGAAGTGATGAGGTTGTGAATGGTCTGGGAGATGATGTTTTGGTGGTTGGGGGTGGGGTCATGATCAAGGGGGTGGTAGGAGGAGGTGTCAGAGAGCTGGCGATGTAGAGGTCAGTGCGCCATACTACAACTGCGCCTCCCTTGTCCGCGGGTTTTATAGTGAGGTTGGGATTGGAGCGGAGGGAGTGGAGGGCTGCACATTCAGTGGGGGAAGAGGTTGGAGTGGGTGTGGTGGGTGGAAAGGTTGAGGCGATTGATGTCTCGACATCAGTTGGAGATGAAGAGGTCGAGGGAGGGTAGGAGGCCTTGGGGTGGTGTCCAGGAGGAGGGGGTGTGTTGGAGGCGGGAGAAGGGGTCAGTAGAGGGAGGGTTAGGCTCACGTTTAAAGAAGTAAACACGGAGGCGGCAGAAAAACTGTTCAACATCCAAGTGTGAGCGGTATTCGTTGATGTGCGGGTGGAGGGGGATAAAGGTGAGTCCTTAACTGAGGACTGACCATTCGTCCTCAGTAAGGGGGAGGTCTGGGGGGGGATGGTGAAGACCCGGCAGGGTTGGGCTTCTGTTTAATTTTCAGTTATTAATTGTTTCAAGGACTTAAAAGCCCATCTCCTTCAGCTCTTTCCTTGTAACTCAGTTCTTAGATTGTACTCTTGCAATTTTCATGTCTGCAGTAACTCTCAGCTTTTGACTCTGACACTGACCAAACAGCCCAGCTGATAAGTGCACTAAGCTGCATAGCAAGATTCCAAGTCTGATGATTGCTCTGCATTACATGGTTTGGCTAACGACAGCAGGGGTTACAACTGATCTAGGCACATCTGGAATTGTGAAAGGTAAAAATCAGGGTTCCTGCTTCTGACTGGTATCCAGAGACCCCCGTGTGCAAGACTCCGACATACTGACCCCAGATAGGGACAGGAACAGCTGAGCCCCACTTCTAGCAGGGAATAGTCCACTCACACTCACCCTCAGGTCTCACACACGACGAGCAGCCATTTGAATGAGTACTTGGATGGCAATAGAAATCTGGTACAGTTCCTCAACAAGAGGCAGGAAAGGAGGAGAGAAAAATTGCAAGTGAGGAAAGAACACCTGAAAATAAGAATCTAAGTGGGGGATTTGCTCAGGTGAATGTAGTGTCTGTTGAAGAGAGACTACTCCAGCAAGAGAGGGAATTTGAGTCTGGTGGGATGGTTAATGTTTAAAACTTAAAACACTGTAGAGTTCCTGTGAGATCCTGCAACTAATGGTTCTAAGAGTAGAAAGAGTCACACAAAAATGGCACATGAGGCATGAGTAACAACCAATATGTACTTAGCCTACAATTCACCACTAGTTCTTATCTCCCAGTATTGGAATCTCCTTCAGTTACATCAGTATCATTGTGACTGATTACCTAATGTGACCTTTGAATCCTATAATCTGGATGGGCAGGGATCTTGTGAATATTACTCACTGGCTCTGTGCGTCACCCCGTGGAACATAATAAAACCAAAGAAACTTACATCTTTGTTGGAAAGCAGTGTAGAAATGATTCGAAGGGAGAATTCAAGTACCATCAGAGAAGATACTCTGTATCCCACAACAGAGAACAGGATGGTCAGGATGCAAAAATATAGAGAATCCAGAATTTGTCGCCGGGAATTCAATTTTGCAGCTCTGACCCCAGCTCGGGTAGGTTCACTGAAACAATAAAATGGCAGATTTTCCTCATCACTGATTCAAGCTTTTTGTTTTCCTCCTACACTCTTCACTGTCTTCACTACAGGAGCCTAGAGAGTTTGTGCTTTGTCTACACTCCGAGCAGTTGCTGGCAGGACCAGAGGATGGCTCTGGGATGACTGATTTCCATTGTGCTTTCTCATCAGGGTGGGATGAAATCTCATTCTCAACACTCCCTGTTTCCTCTCCTCTGTTTCCAACGATTTCTCAGGATGAAAACGGGGAAAATCTCAATGCCTTTTTAATTGCTATTTGAATATTTTCTGCCAGTCTATAAATAAGAAGCAGCAAACAATTACCGCAGAACACAACTGTCTTATGGGTTCTCTTTCAGGGATAACTCAAAACGCTTTACACACAATTAATTATTTTTTGTTGGCTGTATTGCATATAGGAAGATCCACTAAAATCAATAATATGAATTAAATTTTTTACTTATTTTCCCTGGTTTTATATAAGGAATGTTAGCCAGGAAGCTGGAATAATTCCTCATTCTTGTTTGAATACTGCCATGTGTTCATAAACAGCCACGAAAGGCATCAAGGCAAGGCACTAGTTTAACATCTCATCTGAACAAGGATGGCTTTAGAGCAACTGATCATCAAAGCAATAATAGAACAGGAGTGGAGGTAGGGTGTAAAATGTTGTATGTTGATTTGCTGTTAGTTATGAATCATTCAGGATCAAAGATCAGACTGACAATCAAACACGTCAACTGCAGCTCTGAAGCCAATGCTAATGGAAGAGAGATAAAACTGAGTGCATATACAAAGGAGGATCTCATACTTGCTGAAGATGTTACTAAAAGGCAGCATGTAGACGATGATTAGGAAGAATAAAGTCTTAGAAGTGGCTTTATGGGATAAGAAAAGAAACTGCTGAGGAAATATATAGTGACTGAGAGAGAAATTTATTACAAATGTAGGGAGCTTCAGTTGTACAGGGTATTAGTGAGATCACACTTGGTGTACTGTATACAGTATTGATGTCCTTATATAAGGAAAGATGGAAATGCTTTGAAAGCAGTTCAGAAGAGGTTTACTATACCAAAACAGAGAATGGGTGGACTGTTTTTTAAGGAAAGGTTGGACAGGCTAGGCTTGTATCTAGTGGAGATTAGATGAGTAAAAGGAAACTTGATTCAAATATACAAGATCCTGAGGGGCCTTGACACTGTAGATGTAGAAAGGATGTTTTCTCTTCTGTGAGCATCTAGAACTTTGGGTCATGTTTAAAAATAAGATTTAAGCCATTTAAGACTGAGATATGATGATTTTGTTTTGACAGAGGGTTGAAAGTCTTTGGAACTCTCTTCCTCAAAAGGTGGTGGAAGCAGAGTCTTTGACTAATTTTAAGGCAGACGTAGGTAGATTCATGATAAGGAAGAGAGTGAAAGGTTATCAGGGTAGATGGGAACATGGAATAATCTGACCAACCATGATCTTAGTAAATGACAGAGCAGGTTTTAGGGGCTTATTCCTGCTCCTAGTTCATGTGTTCAACTGTGTTAAGAAATGGAGCCGTAGTATTAAGGTGTCTGGGGAATACATTCAAAGGCTACATAGAAAATAAAGGAGGAACAGTAAGCTGTAAACTGGATGGGAAGCACTCACAGACTTCTTTGTTTCCAAAGCTGAAGTCAATTTCTCAGTCACAAAGATACCTCTCTGTTCAAAGTTAACAATTACATCACGTGACCGATTACCCAGTATTTAGTCCACAACAAACTATAGTTATATCGTGCCGCTAATGTTGTAAAATGTTATTTTACAGGTGATTGCTTCAAGAAATTGACACCGATCCAATAAAGGAGACATGAGGATAGGTGGCCAAAAACTTGATCAAAGAAAGAGGTTTTACGGAGTGTCCTACAGGAAGAGGGAGAATTAAAGAGGTTTGGTAGGGCAGGGGTTGGCATATTCCAGAATTCAGGATTAGTCAGCTGAAGGCAGAGCTGCCAACAGTGGGACAAAGGTAGGTGGGTCACACAAATAGCCAGAGTTGGAGGAATGCAGAATTAATGAAGTATTGCAGGAGGATACAGAGTTAATCAGGAACAAAGGTCAAGATGTAACCTTAACACAAAGATGAGAATTTTAAATTTGAGATGTTGGAACACTAGGATCTCTTGCAGCTCAGTGACCTTTGGAATGATCAGTTTACAGGACTTGGTGCGAGGAAGGATACAGCCAGAGTTTTGGATAGCCTTAAGTTTATAGAAAGAGGGTGATAGTGGTCAGCTAAGACAGCACTGTATGCAACTAATAACCATCACATACGCTGGGTAAAAGAATAAATTCTTCTTCTACTTTCTCTGCATTCTACAGTAAGAACTGCCACATATCACCTTAGACATTAAAATTCTAAAGCAGAGTTTGAAATAGGTTTGGGTTTGAATTCCTCAGTATGTGGAAGTAGTGTACCAAATGGATTTTGGAACATTTAAATAATCTGTCTTCATTCAAGCTAAGAATAGTTAGTTCTGATTCTCAAAAAGCAGAAACAGGAACTACTGTGTCTGTTTATCACATGATGAGTGAAACACTTGAAACGGGGGAAAAAAAAAACAGACGTACATTATTCTAAATTTTGTACAATGGGCCTGACCCATGAAGCCAAGTATGGAACATGTCTAATATCATGGCAGTTACTTGACAATGTCTATTAAAGTGTGCAATGTATCAGAGTGCTGCAACAAGGGTGCAGGGTCAATCAAAGACTATCATATTGAAGAATGTGAGCATTTTGGAGACAGTACCAACTGTAATTCTGAGATATATCTGAAACTGCTACAATGAGGAGTGTGACAATATAACTGACAACTACAATAAAGGAATGTATGGCATATCTGGAAATGTTGAATTGAAGGTTTGGGGTTTTGTAAAGTATGCTACAATGAAACGCGCAGTATTAAGGCTGAATTAGACAGATTTATGGACTGAAAACAAAAAATGCTGGCAATCACAGTGGGTCAGGCAGCATCCATGGAGAGAGAGCAAACTAACATGGAGTCTAAATGAGTCTTCGTCAGAGCTGGAGTGAAGTGTGGAGGGGGCTGCATTTATGCAATAGGCAGGGGTGGTGGGGGTGTTGGAATGCTGGGGGAGAAAGGATGTTGGCAGTTCAGATTAAGTGATCGGAATGTGAGAATGGTGTGTCTAACTGCCAGACTGGAAAGAACAAACAGTCCCACTGGAGTGAGGGGAGGAAAGAGAGGACATGGTGACAGAGAGTGCAGCAAAGCTAAAAGAAAGGGAATCAATGCATTCACAAATTGAACATGTTGAACTCAATTTGGAGCCCAGAAGGTTGTAAAAATGTTTGGATTGACAAGGAAAACAAGGATAATGGGGGACAGGCAGGAAAGCTGGGTTAGGGCCAAATCAGATCAGCCATGATCTTATTGCCTGGTGCAGCATACTGGAGAGGGGCTAAAAACCTTACTTCGGCTCTTAATTCATCCAATCTCAGAGTTACAAGATAATAATGGATGAGAAAAGAGTCAACCGCTTTAACTTGAACTGGGCAATCAGTATTGCACGTCAGAGTGTTGCCACACGTTTCTGACTGCAGTAACTCCTTCACACTGCTCCATGAACTGTGTTTCAGATGGTGTGGATGTCAAAGTTATAGTGAGGTAGACAGGATCTGCCAGACGGTGCTATTAGCTGGCGGTTACATAGAGGTGAGGAATGGGTTGTGAAGGGTTTTATTAAGGGGGTGAATGAACTAGTTAGTGTTACCACGAGAGATGCATTGTTTTAATAGCCATATTTAACATCAAAACATGAACAGATGCAATGAGGCCTTTGCTTACAAATATTGCTCTAGATATGCTGCCAAAATAACAGTGAGTTTAGATGTGAATGCTGCTTTTAACATAAAAAAAAATCACTCAGCAACTTATGCCAAGGGAGATTTATCAATTCTGATGGATAACCTACACAACTCTGCTGTTAGCCTCACAAAACCTGAGGTTCACTCTCAACCTCTCTTGTTAATTTTATGAAATGTGCCAGATTTGCATACTGGACTTGAATTGAAACTTGAAAAGGTATTTAGCAGTCGACATTTTTAATCAAATTGCTCAGAGTTGGCTAACGTGGTGCCACTATTTAAGAAAGGTGGTAAGGAAAAGCCAGGAAACTACAGACCTGTCAGCCTGACATCGGTGTGGCGCACAAGTTGTTGGAGGGAATCCTGAAGAACAGGATTTACATGTGTTTCAAAAGGCAAGGACTGATTAGGGATAGTCAACGTGGCTTTATATGTGGGAAATCGTGTCCCACTAACTTGACTGAGTTTTTTGAAGTAGTAACGAAGAGGATTGATGAGGGCAAAGCAGCAAATGTGATCTATATGGACTTCAGTAAGGCATTCAACAAGGTTCCTCAGGGTAGACTGGTTAGCAAGGTTAGATCACATGGAATACAGGGAGAACGAGCCATTTGGATACAGAACTGGCTCAAAGGTGGAAGACAGAGGGTGGTGATGGAGGGTTGCTTTTCAGACTGGAGGCCTGTGACCAGCGGTGTGCCAGAAGGATCAGTGCTGGGTCCACTGCTTTTTGTCATTTATAGAAAGGATTTGGATGTAAACATAGGAGGTATGGTTAGTTAGTTTGCAGATGACACCAAAATTGGAAGTGTAGTGGAGAGTGAAGGAGGTTACCTCAGAATACAATGAGATCCTGATCAGATGGGCCAATGGGCCAAGGAATGGCAGACCGAGTTTAATTTAAATAAATATGAGGTGCTGCATTTTTGGAAGGCAAATCAGGGCAGGACTTATACACTTAATAGTAAGGTCCTGGAGAGTGCTACTGAACAAAGAGACTTTGGAGTGCAGCTTCACAGTTCCTTGAAAGTGGAATCCCATGGAAAACAGGATAGTGAAGAAGGCTTTTGGAATGCTTGCATTTATTGGTCAGAGCATTGAGTTTGGGAGTTGGGAGGTCATGTTGTAGCTGTACAGGAGATTGGTTTGGCCACTTTTGGAATACAGCGTACAATTCTGGTCGCGTTTGGATAGGAAGGCTATTGTGAGACTTGAAAGCGTTCAGAAAATATTTACAAGGATGTTGCCAAGGTTGGAGGTATTGAGCTATACGGAGAGGCTGAATAGGCTGGGGCTTTTATCCCTGGAGTGTTGGAGGCTGAGGGGTGATCTTATAGAGGTTTATAAAATCATGAGGAGCATGGATAGGGTGAATAGACAAGGTCTTTTCCCTGGGGTGGGGGAATCCAAAACTAGAGGACATAGGTTTAAGGTTAGAAGGGAAAGATTTAAAAAAGATTTAAAAGGGGCAACTTTTTCACACAGTGGGTGGTGTGTGTATGGAACGAGCTGCCAGAGGAAGTGGTGGAAGCTGGTACAACTACAACATTTAAAAGGCGTCTGGACAGATATATGAACGGGAAGGGTTTAAGAGGGATATGGGCCAATTGCTGGCAAACGGGACTGGATTTATTTAGGATATCTGGTCGACATGGATGAGTTGGACCAGACGGTCTGTTTCCGTGCTGTACACCTCTATGACTCTATGTCACAACAGACCACTGGAGCAGCCCAGCCTTATGTCTCGGAGGTACCACTAGGGCCCTTTAAAATCTGAAAAAGGGGTTTCAGGATGATATTTGCAATGACCTGATTGTTATTTTCATCAACCTGTTCAGACATGCTGTGGCACACCTCTATGGGACTTGAATCCAGACCTTAAGCCACAGAGGTACAGACTGTACCACTGCACCACAAGACCCCAGCCATCCTTTTTAACAATTCTAAAATTGCAAACAATCTATTTTTTATTACAAAAATATACTTTATTCACAAAAAAACTTTGATCTGCATTCACAGGTGCTAGAACAGTTCTGTACAGTCTTTGTGACTCTCTATCCCAGAGAGGTAGCTATTTAAAATCTTCAGGTTCATTCCCCTCGCACTAGCCTGTGGCCTCTCTCTGTGTAACCATCTCAAGGTGATTTGGGATTTGACACGAACTCATCAGCAGACTGAATAAAAGCCGACAGAAAGTCTTTCTCGGAGAATCGACAGAACCATGCTCACGAAAGGGGAAATAAAAACAAAGAAACTTACTTCAAGCCCTGGATGTGGAGGTGAATCCGCAGCAAACGGTTGAGGATAGAGACAGTACATGCCGCGATCACACCTGGGAACAGAAAGCGGGGTTAGAATGAAACAGAATCTCATTGAGACCTTGTTCAGCTTACAGCCCAATGCTCCTCCTCACCCTGCAGCAGGCTGTCGATGGATTTTGAAGTCAGGGAAATCCACCCGAAGTTTGGAATGCACCATCGCAGAAAGCGCCACATTTCCAAGCTCCACGCTGCTCTGTTGATCTCAGGTTCAGGGTCGAAAGTCCAGGCTCCGCCTGCTTAATGCAATACCATCTGCTGGTGGCTTCCGACGGCTGCCCGAGCAGAAACTGAACCTCGCAAATAGCCCTAGCGGCTCACTACAAACATACAAATATAACCCCCTCCGGCAAACAGCAAATATACCATCCAGAAACTTAAAATACCTCATTCGCAGTCTGCAAATTCAAAAATAAACCCCAAAATCTGAAATACCTATAAAAAAAACTCTCAAAAAACCTACAAATACCACTCAAATAGGAAAATATTCCCAAATATTGCAAATTATTTCTGAATCCTACACGAAGCAATGCAAATAGCTCATTAATGCTGTACATAACCAATAACTCAGAATATTCCTAAATGCCCTAGGTTTCCCTACTTCCCACCAATATCTTCCATATCATTTATACCTCCAAGCCCTCTCTTAATGTTGCCCAAAATCTTCAGCCATTATATTCAAAACTCCAAAAGAATCCAATAAGTCCAACTGTCTGCAAGTTCCCAGTAATATTATTAAGCCATCTCAAATACCAACATCAACCACAATTGCCATCCAATTTCCTGAAGTCGCCATTCAATCACTCCACAAACTGATGCTAACAAACGATCATTCAACACTTCCCTTTCCCATTCTCCCTAGCCTGGAATCCCTTGCATCCTTCTTTTAGTCAACCTTTGACCATTACGGATGAATGGTCAGGATGCAGGCAAATGTTTGGTCAGCCTGTCAACAATCTTAGGTTCCATGTGATCACAAGGGTAAGTTACATTGGGGCACTCAGGAGTCCTGGGGTATTCCCTAGAAATCACTTCAGGACAGAGAGAAAGAAACCCCTCATTCTCTAGATTCATATGGGTCAAGATTATAATCGGTGACATGTGAGAGAAATGGCCAAACAAAGAAGCTTGAGACTGCCCTCTATTTGGGCCACAAACTTCAACCCTATCTTCAGGATGAACTGGATGATTGTGCTCTGTGAAAATAAATGGTAGAAGAAAAACAAAATATAGAGTCATAAAGTCATACAGCACAGAAACAGACCCTTTGGTGCAACCAGTCCATGCCGACCAAGTTTACCAAACTAAACTATAGTTATAAATAAAACTTCATCAACATGCCAAGGAGTCAGGGTGTCGAGGTCAGGTGGTAGGGGCCTTCTTTTGTATTTCCATGGTACCTTTTGTGACTTTAGACATTCCAAAGTGCCAAGTGAATTCAGCAAGCAAGAGATTGTTAAACGAGGCATCAGAAAGAATTTCCCCACTGTATTTCCATTAACAAAACAGCAATTTGTGCTTTTATATGCAGTACTACCACTCGTGGTAAAACACCCCAAACTCTTCACGGAAGTGAAGCATAATTTGATACTGAACCACATAAAAATTATTAGGATAGATAGGCAAAAACTTTGTCAAAGAGATAGTTTCAAAAGTGCACCTTAAAAGATTAGATGGTGGTAAGAAAGGCAAAGGGCTTAAGGAGGGAATTCTAGAGTTTAGGCACCTGAAGGTATTGCTGACAATGGTGGAGCAAAGAAAATTGAGATGTGCAAGAAACCATGGGAGATTTTTACTACCTGAGACAGAATCTTAGTTTAAAATCTTATTTGGGCACACACAGTATAAATAAATGATATGGTCTTTTGGTACAGATACAAACCTGTTTAAAATTTAGTTAATCGCAAATTGAGTGGGAGTGCTTTAAACAAAGGGGACATAAAGAACAGATCAGAAAGGATCCAAATTTAATGTTAGGAAATGGACTGCTGAATGTCCAATGCCATTCAATATAGAAAAATGCAAAACCATAAGACCAGTGGAATGAAATAAACAGCAGGAATATAAAATAAACCCGGGGAGGGAATCGTGGATGTTAATAGGTAGCTCACTGAAACCAGTAGAGCACCATATAACTAAATGGATCATAGGCCATGTAGCCAAAGAGCTCAAGCAAAATCACATTCGATGATTATGTAGAAGTTGCTGGTCTAGTCACCCCTGGACATATGTGTACAATTCTCAGTGTGGTACTATAGTAAGCAAATCCAAGACCTGGGTTACAGTGCAAAGTGGGAAAGCAATCTGATATTAGGTTTAAGGCAACTGGGCTTCCTGGGTTAGGTTTAAGAGCCTGGGGTTTTGAGCAAGAGAAGGCTGATGGGAGATATTATTCAAGAGCTTAAGGAAGTGGATAAATTGTTTGGGATTGTCAGGACAAAGGCTTAACTTAGAAGAGGTTAAGCACAGAAATAGGTTACATTTAACTACTTTATGCAAAGGTTGGTGAATGTGTGGGATGAACTTGTGAGGAGTCAGAAGTGGATATTTAAGAGAATAGGGAATGGCACGATCCTTGTTTTTTGGAACAGTCCATGGGGTTTTCCCGGTTCTCACTTTGTTTCATTTCATTTTACATCATTTAATTTTAAATGAACTTGATTGAATATAAAAACAGAAAGTGTTGGAGAAACTCAGCAGGTCTGACAACATCTGTGGAGAGAAAAACAGAGTTAACATTTCAAGTCAAACATGTCTTATGAAGAGCGATTAAGCAGTTTAGGCCTATACTTTGTAGAGTTTAGAAGAATGGTAGGAGATCTAATTGAAGTATATAAGATGCTAAATGGGAATTGACAAAGTAGATGTAGGGAGGATTTTCTTCATGTGGGTCCATCTAGAATGAGAGGTCATGGTTTTAGGATAAGGAGTAGCTGATTTAAAACAGAGATGAGGAGCAGGCTCCAAGGGCTGAATTGCATACTCCTGCTCCTAGTTCTTATGTTCTTCATAAAACAGGACCGCTTGATTGTTTTTACACATACAGTATAAATAAATGATATGGTAAATTACATCTGTTCCAAAGAAGAATCATGTTGGACTCAAAACATTAACACTGGTTCTTTCTCCACAAAAGCTGCCAGACCTACTGAATTTTTTCCAACACTTCCTGTTTTTATTTTAGATTTCTAGTACCTTCAGTACTTTTATTTGATTGAATCTTTTGCCTGTTTAAATCTAGTTATTTTTAAAATATGATTTTCATCCACGATTTATACAGAGTGTATTTGTTTCAATGCATTGTGAACGTCGATCAGTGGGATACGTGACTGCACTAGAGCACAATATCTGCCTTCCTTCTCAATTGTACAATCCACGACTGCATATGTGCGTGCCAGTGTAGCCAATACTGTTTTTCCTGGGCTCCCGTCCATCGGCCATTTGTCCATCACCTATATTAACTGGCCATCAGCATCTAATATTCTCTGTATTTTAAATCCTGCAACATCTTTCCTGTAATTTAACTTTTGCCCTTCTAAAAATCCTTGTAGTTTGGCACCTTGCCTTTCTTCTCTGCATCCTCACCAACAGAGGCTTAAGTAGAAGTCAGAAGTGTAAATTTGTACACACTGTCAAAATATTCTTTTGACAATGGGCCACAGCACAATTTCTTTTAACTTGTGACCAATAACACAGTACCATATTAATTAATATTTGATTGCCTTCATTGATGACATATTCTCATCTTTCCTATGTCTGTCAGCAGCTATAAGCCTATCATTTTCTATTCGTGCCAATGGACACCTTTTCATGTTGTTGCCAATCTGCTCTATGGTTTCTTGGAGCAGTGGGCACTACATGCTACAAAAACAGAAGTTGCTGGAAAAGCTCAGCAAATCTGGCAACATCTGTGAAGAAAAATCAGAGTTAATGCTTTGGGTCCGGTACCCTTTTCAGAACTGATGGTAGCTAGGAAAATGTTGGTTTATATACAGAAGATAGCGTGGGAGGAGGGGGTAAGGAGTAAACAAAAGGTGGGGATGGAGCCCAAAGGAAGAGAAGAGCAGTTGGCTAGACAAAGGAGTTGGTAATGATCTGGCTAGGAGGGTGAATAGCTGTTAATGGGGACTGTTAGTGACTAACAATAGGCATTACATGCTATTTTGATTTACAACAATTCCAATTTTTAAATTTGATTTTACTAGGTACTTTGTTAAAAAAAACAGTTTGCCTGCCTTTCTTGAAACATTATTTCCATTTTATGGAGTGGTACCAATAACAATGTTGACAGATCAGACTGTGGGAATGTGGGGTTATGAATCTTTACACAGTAAAAGTGGGGATAGGCAGAACACAGGGCAAACCTAGAAGATTTTTAAATGAAGAGAAGTGGAAATTGAACTTTTGTTGTAGTTGCTGAGTTATATGTGTTAATGGTTATTTCAAAATATATTCTGTTCTATGTACAATACTGTCTTTAAGTTTTGTTTGGAAGAAGTTGAGGATCTTGCTTTTAGGTTCTACATATCTTACTTAATGGTCAATAAAAACTGAAAGAACTGTAGATGCTGTAAATCAGGAACAAAAACAGAAGTTGCTGGAAAAGCTCAGCAGCATCTATGAAGAAAAAAATCAGAGTTAACATTTTGGGTCCAGTGACCCTTTCTCAGAACCCAACATATAATGGTCATTCTGTTTCCTGTTCTAATACTTTTAGTCTTTCATGTACATCCACATTAAAACCACCTAATACAACCATCACTTTTACACCTTCACTTTGTTTCATTGGTTCCCATCTCAATGGACTGATTTACAAGTTCTGTTCCCCTGCATGGCATTGGTAGAACCAGGTTATCTCCTGACCCAGACTTATCAACTAACGTGGTTGGAGAAGAATGATCCATATTTGAACTCCCAAATTGACCTGGTGTTTTGCATCTGTCTCTCACAGGAGATCACATGGCTTTCAAGTCTAAAGTCGAGTCCATACATTGGGATGAACATGGCAATGCATTTATGTGGGACATTACTGGATAAAAGAGACTTGCTGTTGAAACATTTCATCAAGCAGAATTTACTTAGAAATAACTTGACATTCAGTTTGGGTTTTGCCAGGGCTACTCAGCTCCTGACATCTTTACAGTCTTAATTCAATCACGAACAAAAGAGTTAAACTCCACAGCTGGGGTGGTAGACTGCCCTTGACCTCAAGGATACGTTTGATCAAGTTTGGCATTAAAGAACCCTAACAAAATTGGACTCAATGGGAATCGGGGGAAAAGCTCACAGCTGATTGAAGTCATACCAAACACATATGAAGATGGTTGTGGTTTTTGGAAGTCAGTAATCTCAGCTCCAGGACATCTCTGCAGGAGTTACTCAGGTCTACAAGCCTAGGCCCAACAATTTTTAGCTGCTTCATCAATGACCTTCCCTCCATCATAAGGTTAGAAGTGGGGATATTCACCGATGATTGCCCAATGTTCAGTACTGTTCACAACTCCTCCAATGTTGAAATAATCCATGTTCAAATGCAGCAAGACCTGAACAATATCCAGAATTGGGCTGACAAGTGACAAGTGACAAATGTGCCACTCAAGAATGAGGCAATGATTATTTTTAATCAAGAGAAAATCTAACCATCAATTCTTGACATTTAATGGCATTACCATCACTGAATTCTCCATGATTAACATTCTGGGAGTTACCTGAAATTGAACTGGACTAACTATATAAATATTTTGGCTACTAGAGCAGACCAGAAGCTAGGAATCCTTCAGTGAGTAACTCACCTCCTGATGCCCAAGTCATAGGTCAGAATGGAATACTTCTCATTTGTCTGGATGGGTGCAGCTCCAGCAACACTCAAGAAGCTTGACAACATCAAGGATAATGCAGTCCAATGATTGACACATCTACAAACATTCACACCCTCCACCACTGATGTTCAGTGAATATCATGTTGCAGCTGTGCAGGGTGGTTGCGAGGCCACTTTTGGAATACTGTGTGCAGTTCTGGTCACCCTGCTATTGGAAGGATATTATTAAATTGAAGAGGTTTCAGAAAAGATTTATAAGGATGTTGCTGGGACTGGATCATTTGATTTATAAGGATAGTCTGGATAGGCTGGGACTTTTTTCAGTAGAGCGTACCAGGTTGAAAGGTGACCTTATAGAGGTTTATAAAATCATGAGAAGCATAGATAAGGTAAACAGCAGAGGTGTTTCCCCTAGGGTTGGGGAGTTCAAAACTAGAGGGCATATTTTTAAGTTGAGAGGAGAAAGATTTAAAAGGGACTTGATGGGCAACTTATTCACACAGAGAGTGGTTCATATGTGGAATGAACTGCCAGAGGAAGTTGTAGATGCAAGTACAGTCACAACAGTTAAAAGACTTTTGGACAGGTGCATGAATAGGAAAGGTTTACAGGCATATGGGCCAAATGCTGGCAAGTGAGGCTAGGTCAGATTAGGATATCTGGTCAGTGCAGACGAGTTGGACTGAAGGTCTGTTTTCATGCTGTATGATTCTATTTACCAGATACACTGGAGAAATTTTCCAAAGCTCTTTCGACATCACCTTCAAAACCCTATCTGTCTATAAACACAAAGGCAGCAGATGCATGGGAACACAGCCACCTTCAAGATCCCTGCAAAGCCACTCACCATCCTGATTTGGAAATATGTTGTCATTCCTTCAATGTTGCTGGTTCAAAATCCTGGAAATCCCTCCCCAAAGGCATTGTGGGTCAAACCACAGCATGGGGCCTGTAGTGGTTCAAGAATGCAGTACATCACCACCTTCTCAAAGGCAACTAGGGACTGGCATTAAATGCTGGTTTATCCATAATGCCCACATCCTATGAAAGAATACAGAAAATGACACATACAGAATATCAAATTTAAAAGGGAAGAACAGTTTGGACTGCATGAGAAAAGTGCTGAAAACTGCATGAATGGGTGCTGAACATTGTGCAATCATTGGCAAACATCCCCACTTCTGACCTTATGATGGAAGGAAGGTCATTGATGAAGCAGCTGAAGATGGTTGGGCCTAGGACACCACCTTCAGGTACTCCTGCAGGAACTAATTACAAACATGGCTTGAAGTTTGGTTAAACTAGTCCCTTGCTTTGTTGGAATTTCATTGATTAACAACTTCCCATTGAAGTGATTTTAAAAAAGCAAAATTCACAACTCTTCATTTAATTTTCTTCTTTGCAATGTTACAGGAACACAATGGAAGGCACACAGTGGTTTCAAGGAGGACAGTGATCCCCAGTGTAGGCAAGGTTAGTGATCCTCAGTGCGGGCAGGACTAGTGATCCTTTAGGCATTTGTGATGGGCAGTTTTAGCTTTCCTGGGTGTTTCAAAATTCAGTGTAAGGACACGAAGATTACAACAAAAGGCACTTTCAATGGGAAATTAAACAGTCTAGATGCTAATACACAATATAAATTAACTCAGTTCCTCCATTATGAAAAATCAATACACTGTTTTGATCAGAGGTCAGTAACATCATACATGTATTGGAGATCCCATTCCATTCCATTGGTTTAGTTCGATACAGCTTTGGTCCAGTTTCTTTTGTATATCATCACTATGAGTTAGCAGTCTAACGTTGCTGTTGTAAGGCTACTCATCCTCTCAACTTCAGCAAACAACCAATGCTTTAAGTCAAAGATTGCTCATGAATAATTGTGCAAAGCCATTGCTACCATGGCTTGTTCTAATTGTTCGTTTGAATCAGAAGTCAAAAAAGCAAAAGTTACCAAAGTGTCAGATCTGAGACTGTGTGGAGCTCATGAAATGCTGACAGCTGCATGTTTTATGTATTCTGGATGTGACAAAAGTAAACCTGTGCACAACGTGATTTTGGATATCTTTTGTGGGTCCCATTTGTGCAATACACATTGAGGATGCTGTTCACAACCGGTCTGATTGGCAGGTTGCAAGTTCCTTCATGGATCCTATATGAAATGAGATGGGGACAATTGCTATGTAGTTCTTGGTGACTAAGGTTCTTGAGTAGATTTGTAGCTCGGGTTGTGGATGCTGTGGTTGGTTTGCTCGCCGAGCTGGTTCATTAGTTCGCAGACGTTTCATTACGTGCAGCCTCCGATGAAATGCTGTTGTGTTTTCCCGCCTGGTATTTAAACTCTGGGGTTCGCTGGAGTTAATTACTTCATTTCCAGTTTTCCTTTGCAGTGGTGTACATATAGGGTCTAATTCTACGTGTTTATTGATAGCCTTCTTGGTGGAGAACCAGGCCTCTAGAAATTCCTGTGCTTGTCTCTGTTTGGCCTGTCCTGGGATTTTGATGTTGTCCCAATTGAATTGGTGGTTCTCCTTGTCCATGTGAATGGAAACGAGTGAGTATTGGTTGTGTCTTTTTGTTGCTAGGGAAGAAGAAAAGAACGAACAGTTCCCATTCCTGATAGAATGCAGGGCCAATGGGGAATTTCTGATGAAGGTACACAGAAAGGCCACACACATGGATCAAGTCCTGAATTTCAATAGTAGCCACCCCAACACACACAAATGAAGTTGTGTGAAAACACTATTTAAACGAGCGACAACACACTGCAGCAACCTGGAACTACCCCAAAACGAAGAAGAATATCTCTACCAAGTGTTTAGAGACAACGGATACCCGAACAGCCGGGTCCGATGATGCCTATCACACAAACAACAGGAAGTACGCCGTGACACAAACGTCACGTTACCATACATCAAGAACATATCCAAACTGACCACAAGACTCCTACGACCATTAGGCATCAGAGTGGCACATAAGCCAACGTTAACCCTACGCCAACTGCTTACTCAAACCAAAGACCCCTTAGCCATTGTGGACAGAACCAACGTGATGTACAAGATTCCACGCAAGGACTGTGACAAACATTACATTGGACAGACAGAAAGGAAACTGGGTAAAGAATACATGAACACCAACTAGCAACAAAAAGACATGACCAATACATACTCGTCTCCATTCACACGGATAAGGAGAACCACCAGTTCAATTGGGACAACATCAAGATCTTAGGACAGGCCAAATAGAGACAAGCACGGGAATTTCTAGAAGCCAGGTTCTCCACCAAGAAGACCATCAATAAACACGTAGAATCAGACCCTCTGTATACACCACTGCGAAGAAAAAACGGAAATGAGGTAATCAACTCCAATGGACCCCAGAGTTTAAATACCAGACGGGAAAACACAACAGCGCTTCATCGGAGGCTGCACTGATGATGTTACTCAGCAGAGTAATGAAACGTCTGCAGAACAACGAACCAGCTCGGCGAGTGAACCAGTTCGAGTGAACGAGTTCTTGGTGAGTTTGAGCACTGACTTGGCAATCCCATTAAAAGCAGCAACAGTTAGAAAATGTACAAAATATTAAAATATCACCTTAGTATTCTTCTGAATATGAAACTGAGACACATTTTCAGGATGTGTAGAGGAACTTTACTCGTTTTAACCGGTGTACTTAATATTTTATTTAGATTTTTAATCTACACCTAGTATGTGCTTTTGATCACTGGCAATGTTTGATGAGACAGTGCAGAAAGATCAGACCCAGGAGTGCTTGATGTGTGCTTGATGTGAACACTGGGTGTTTAATTTAGAAAGTGTACCACACTACACCAACATCCCTCAAATTGGTGGGCACAAACAAATGGAAAGGTTTTTATAAAGGTAGGCTGTTCAGCAGAGAGCTGGAAGGCAGTGGGAAGCTGCAAAGTGGGCTTTGTATTCAAAGGAGTCACGGAAAAGAGAAAATACAACAATTATTGTGTTCATTTTACATTGGAATTATAAAATTAGTAATGTGAGGCTGCACAGTGGGAGAAACAGGAATCTGGACCAAGCAGCGAGGGTGAAGGAATTAAGTGGCCAGAGCAAGGCTTCAAAATGGACCTGAATGTGCTGGGACTGATCAACAGATAAACGCAAGGTGATGGTTTATAATTTAGTCCCTGTTTTGTTTCTGATGTTGCTCCAAGACCAGTATATGGACCAGTCTATCCACATGATAATATTCTTCCATATGGCCCACCATTGCCATTGGTGTCGCTTCTTCATTACCACAGGATGAGAACAGTGGCCAGGCTTGGGCCCCTGTCGGAGTTCTGTAGCAATCACTCATTCCATCAAATTGTTGCTGAGGCAGATGAAGTGAGAAAAGTATCAGTAGGAAGGAGTGGAATTTTACTCAGATGGTTCCAGTGTAGTTTGAGGAAAAACGGATTTTCTCCCTGACCTGTGGATGGAAACACTCTCTTCTTGGTCACCCCTGGAAACTCAACAGACAGGTTTGCCTGTCTGGCTCAACGTTGATGGAGACCATTCACTCCCCTTGTTCCTACTGGAGGCTTCGCCCCATGACATAGACACTCAGTATCTGTAGCGGTTGCCTCAGATTTTCTCACGGTAGTCAGGATAGGCTAGTTTCTTGAGCTCGTCCCAGAACAGCAGACTGAAAACAGTGTGTGGGCCCAAGCGAAAGTAGGCAGGTCCAATTCCCTTGTATAGGCCCAGGGCTCCCTCCTTACATGAGACCTTCAGCAAGCAATCCCAGAATCCTCCGTAAAGCCTACCCTGCAAGAAATAAAAGTGTTTCAAATCAGGCAGATCTTCTTAAAGGGGCACCACGTCACTTTATCAACACAAAGTGCTCAATGAACAGCATCATCTAAACAAAATGGGGCAAGTTTTGACATTTTTGGACAGATGATTGATAGAACACTCTGACTGGCTATCCCTTCCTGTGACAAAGGTAATCTATGACCTTATTTAAATTCGTGCCCCAAAGAGGTGGTCCAAAACAGCACACCTGGTGACACCTCAGAATTCAGCAATAGCATTTGCCAGTAAGGTAGGTTAAATACTCACTTACAGAGGATCTCTCCAGTCCCATCAGGAGCAATGTGCAGGCTCCAAACAGTTCCTACCTATAATGGCAATAGAAGCAGGAAGGCTACCAACCTGATTATGAGGCCTTTGCTGCCTTGTTAACATTATACCAGAAAGACTACTTACAATCAAACTCAAAGCTCCAGCATTGGATAAATGGCTAAAACAAAAACAAGAGAAACTGTGGATGCTATAAATCAGAAACACAGAAAGAAATTGCTGGAAAATCTCAGCAGGTCTGGAAGTATCTGTGGAGTAAAATCAGAGATAACGTTGAAGGGTCACTCAATCAGAAACCTTAGCTCTAATTTCTCTCAACAAATGCTGCCAGACCTGTTAAGCTTGTCCAGCAATTTCTTTTCTTGTTTGTGATTGGATAAGTGGCTGTTTGGTTGAAAAATCAACCATTCATTTTAAAACTGAATGGAATTTTATAAACCATGGCTGAAGTTTAGGGTAATGCTACCTAAACTGTTTAACCTGACCTGTGCTATGGTTTTACAGGCAGAGCTAGTCTCTCTGATCTTTTGTCCAAATCATCATTCATCATGGATTAGTGAATCCCTGTAAAACTGTCTTTACTAATCTTACTCAAAATTCACAAGCAGCAAAGGTGCTACGGTGTGATCAAAGTTAGAACCCTGTTTGAATTTATTCCCCTCTCTAGCCTTCAGCAAACCCTGCATAGACTAGGTGTTAAGACTTGGAAGGTCTGTAACCACTTTGGGAGCTGACTTACCCAAATCAGCCATTCGGGCACCGAAACAGACATATTTGGGAGTCTCTTTGAGCTGTCTGCATTCCCTTTCACAGGACTATTGAGGGATTTTCTGTGTAACTACCTTTATCGAATGTCATTTGGAGAGGCAGGACTGCAGCTCAATATTCCATTTGTCTGATCCTTTCCAATTGGCTGTGAGGAGGCTGCGAAGCCTGAAGTAGGACATAATGGGTAACCAGTGGTAGGAGTGGAGGCATGGGGTAGGGAACGGTAACCTGTTGAACGCTCCTGGAATTTTTCCAAACAGCATTCACAACCTAAATGTCCTGTATATGCATGGCCAGAGCAAACAGACTGACAATATACACCCCGCCTCCCAAAAAAAATCACTGAAGTTCACAGATTGTGGTTTTGTTGGGTGTGGATTTCAAGATACCTCTGGAATTCTTGCTTGCCTAGTTCTCCCTGTAATGGTGTGATGCTGGCAGGGGAAAGAACAATAAGTTGCACACGTCACACCGTGGGCACTGGGTGTGTAATTTGATGACAGGAAGAGGACATACCTTGCCAACCTCATCGACTGGTTGGTTGTAGAGTCTCGTACTGATGACGTCAAAAGGAGTCATAGTGATCACCACGGCAATGCTGCTCATCATTCCTCCTGCCAAACCGACCATCCAGCTATCATTGCTAAACCACTGAATGTATTAATAAAATCACAAAATAAACACGCATTAAAGCTCATAAATTCCTCTTTACCCAATCCAATTTTTAAATGGATCTGATAGCTAATTAATACCTGGTGCTCCACCAAGGAATGAATTAAAGAACTTAGGATTCAATATTGTAGGTGCACACTTTAACCACAACAATTTGTTTTTTGGCTCTGTTTAAGATTTCTGGTTCCCTTAATAGCTTGAAAACTTCAATAAATTACTACTTACCCATTCTAGATTCCAAGAAATACAACCCTGGTTTGTATGATCTCTCGCCATAATTTAGTCCTTGGAGCCTAGGCAGTAAGCCTACACCACACTCCTTCCAAAGCTAATATATCCTTCCCAAGGTGTGGTGCTCAGAACTGAACATAGTACTCCAGATTTCGTCTAAGCAGAACTTTACTTAGCTTTAGCAAACTTCCACCTCACTGTATTCTAGTCCTCTAAGTAGTCCTCCAGTATTCTATGATTATGTTCTGAGTATTTTCTGGACGTCTGTGTGCTACTTTAACAATCTTTGAACATGGACACCACCTCGCCCAACTTCATGCCCCATCCCCTAGCTTTGAAAATCCATTGTTCCTAGCTTTTTGACGCATAGGATTTGCTTTAATTATTGGTACCTTCTTGTAATTTAATACTTGCAGCTACATTGTTTACCAGTTCTCATTTGGATGAATTGAAGTTTATGAAGGTTGGAAGATGTGAGGCTGGCCAGGACAGCATTAAGCAGAGGATTCAAGTTTGGAGATAATTGACACATATATGACAGCTTCAGTCCCACATGGGCTGAGGTTGGATCGAGACAGAAGGTAATGGAAGTAGGCTGTCTTTAGGAGAATGCATGGTTGGAAATTCAGACCAGGTTGAACATGAATGTCAAATAATCTGATTCAGTCTTTCCATTAAATTTATTCTTAACCTCATAGAATCATAGGACAGATCTTATCGGCCTCAGCAGGTTGAAAATGTTGAGGGTGGAGGGGTCTGTAAAACTGTGGTGAGCCTTGGTAGCTCGACTCCCCAACCATGTTCAGCAAACAAGTCATTTTACTGGCAGCCAGTTCAGAATCTGGCCTGAGGAGTCAGGCTGCCAAATGAAATACGCAAAGGCTATTTTACTAGTAATTTGCCAAGACTGGGACGGGGGAAGCTGATAGCCACATGGGCACCTTTTGAAATGGACCCTTGGCTGATATTTTCTCCTGAGTCCAGGTCACCGAAACCACTCATACAGCCTCTGCCACCACCTCAACCACAAACAGGGAATAAACCTCAGATAAAGTTAGTAAACCATTGGGGAGTGTGTTTGGAGCACGAAGCACTGAACAAAGAAATCCTTTGGATCACTGAACTATCTCCAACAGCGCCAAGGAGGTCGGTCATTTCAGGGACTCTCCTGAGGTCTGAT
This sequence comes from Rhincodon typus, assembly GCF_021869965.1. NCBI lineage: Eukaryota > Metazoa > Chordata > Chondrichthyes > Orectolobiformes > Rhincodontidae > Rhincodon > Rhincodon typus. The sequence goes on along the minus strand of NC_063362.1, from coordinate 21,652,071 downwards.
GAGCAGCTGCACTGTGATCCTGTCAGCTTGCTAGGAAGTTGTGGAGCCTGGTACAATTACAACATTTAAAAGGCATCTGGATGGGTATATGAATAGGAAGGGTTTAGAGGGATATGGGCCAAATGCTGGCAAATGGGTCTAGATTAATTTAGGATATTTGGTTGGCATGGACAAATAGACCAAAGGGTCTGATTCTATGCTGTACAGCTCTATGATTCTATTACTGTAAATCACCAATACAGGTGCCAAAGGCGGTTTGTATTAAAGACTGCAGTTATCAATCATTGTCCTTCTCTGTGACCTGTAAAAACCCCAACTTGATATACACTTACCTGCTGATCCTTGACTAATTGCTTAGCAGAGTCAAATGTGGCAAGCTGTGCTGCAGATCCAACCATCACCCTTGGCACAGCAGCACTGACCCCTCGCCACAGGCCCAGAATTCCTTGTTGTCTGTAAATTGTCAAGAAGGCAGTCGTGACTCCCTGGGATTGAAAATACAACAAGGTCATGTTCATCTCACACAGAGAGCTTCATGGAATTAAATAAATATTTGGAATTACCTGGCACAGTCATGTTAGAGGATGTCACGCAGGGTCAGTAACAATTAAAGAGGAGGGGACCAGACAAGATGGTGGAAGGGATCATTTAAATGGGGCATGGGGCATGCGGGAAATGGGTTACAAGACAATGTGTTTCAAAAACAGTGCTCCAAAGAGCTAAGGTACACTGACTGAGAGATCAGTCTCTGATAGAGGAGCAGAGGCTCTGTGCGTATGCGTGCGTGTGTTGGTGGGGGGGAGGTGGCAACGGCTGTGATCCTAGAGGCAGATCTGTCAGAAATGTGGCGGGGGAGATGCAGTGTTCCAGTTGGAGCAGCAGACAGTGGGAAGAGCAGTGATGCAGTTGGACGAGCAGAGAGACAGTGGGAAGAGCAGTGATCCTGTCAGAGGAGAAGGGAGTCAGCAGGAAGAGCAGTGATCCAGCCACAGAGCAGATATCCAGGATTACAGGTGTAAAAGTTATGGGACATGTTCCTGATGTAAGGAGAAACATGACCCTGGGATTTGAAAAGAAAACAGGTCTGGAAGTAAATGCTCATGAGGGCAGGCAGGAGGCACCAGGGGAATGGTTTTGAAAGCATTGATTATTGATGTGAGTCATGACTGGTTTGTTGCTATACGCAATTTAGTTGTAAGTTCTAGTTTAACATATTTATGTATACTTGTAGCAAACCAGGACTGATTTTAGAGTGATGTAAAGCTATGTTCAATTCCCTGGTTTCTCCCTGGGTCAATAGACGATTGTAAGGAAAACAAGCTGCAAAGCCATAGTGGTCTGCTTGGGATTTAACATTAGGGTGGGAAATATAAATTCTGCTGTCCTGGAGTTAATGCAGTTCTGGCCTTCCCCACCAAGAATCAGTAAAACATTTACAGCTACAGAAACAATGGGAACATCAGCCATGGTTAATAACTGACTACATCGACATTGCAAGATCATTAATGACCTTTACTGCGGGGAAACACTGACTGGCTCCAACACAACAACAAGCTATCAGTAACAGCAGGAGCACAGAGTCAGCACATTAAGATCTTTTAGCACCGATTACTGACCTAATGTAATAAACTTTCACCAGAGACTCAGATAGTGCCAGGCTGTGCCCAATTCTGTTCTGTTGGCATTATTCCAAACTTTTTAGATTCTCAGGTTTGGTCCAAATGGATTCCAGGGGTTTAATCCTCATTCTTTAAAACACTAAAGGCTGAGATTCCTAGGCAGTACTGAGAGTTGTGCTGCATTGCAGAAAGTACTGTAGTTTAATGTGACTGAACTCAGACTTCACTGTCTTAGAGGTTCAGAGCACTATGTAAAATACAACACATAGTTCACCCATTGTCCTGGGCAACTCTTCCTCTAATAACAAGACGGGAAAGAAATTGGGTCATTCACCTCACTGCTGCTGGTGTAGTTTTACCATAAGCACAGTTTCTGCCCTGTTTGCTACATAACAGTGACAGCCACACATTCAAGGAATGTAAAGAGATTTGATTCATTTTGCTGCATAAATACAAGCCTTTCTTTCAAAGTAGTGTGTACCTGATGATTATGCTGGTGTCCCACTGCAATGACAGCTGCTGACTGGGCCTGAAGGTGAGTCTTTACCTGAGAGTAAGCAAAGCACAAAACAGTCACATCTCACTTGGACCAGGCAGAAGAGAAATTGAGAACCAGCTCTTAAGAAATTCCAAATAATTACTGAAGTATTTGTATTCCACCACATATAGATTTATTATACCCATGAAATGTAAAATACTTAGTGAAGGACTAACACAGTCCCACAACCACATAATCTTTTAGATATGCATTTGACGGCATCATATTTATTATTTTACAAGCAATGTTCAGAAAATTGTAATTACCATTGGGATCATCTGATGCCACAAAACCAGACCCACAAGCACAATGAACATCCCACTGGGATTTGTGTGTTTATGAGAATTAACTCAAAGATGGTCCAGCTGTGGGCTCCCCCTCCATTGGTGAGAAGCCCTTTCATCAGCAAGTTGAGGGAGTGGGCAATTGCATGGCAAGATAAATGTGAGATTATCCAAAATCAAATATCTGAATGGTGATAGCTTGTAAAAGGGGGACGTCTCATGACACGTGGGAGCCCTTGTACACCAGTCAAGCATTGAAAGTAAGCATTGCAGGTATAGCAGGCGGTGAAGAAGGCAATTGGATGATGGCCTTCGTAGTGACAGTATTCGAGTACAGGAGCAGGGATATCTTGATGCAATTGTACAGGATCTTGGTGAGACCACACTTGGAGTATTGTGTGCAATTTTGGTCTCCTTATCTTAAGAAGAATGTTCTGGCTATGGAGGGAGTGCAATGAAGATTTACCAGACAGATTCCTGGAATGGCAGCACTGATGTATGAAGACAGACTGGACCAATTAGGGCTACATTCACTGGAGTTTAGAAGAATGGGGAGGAACCTCATGGAAACAAAGAACATAGAACAGTACAGCACAGGAACAGGCCCTTCAGCCCACAATGTTGTGCCAAATATGACACTAAATTAAACTAATCCCTTCTGCCTGCCCTTGGTCCATATCCCTCCATTCCTTGCATATTCATGTGCTTATCTAAAAGTCTCTTAAACGCCCCTAACATATCTGCCTCCATCACTATCCCTGGCAGCTCTGCCAGACTCCAACCACCTTCTGTGTAAAAAACTTGCCTCTCAAATCTCCTTTGAACTTTCCCCCTCTCATCTTAAATGCATGCCCCTAGTATTAGACATTTCAAATCTGGGAAAAAGATTCTGACTGTCAACCCTATCTATGCATCTCATAATTTTATAGACTTCTATCAAGTCTCCCCTCAGCCTCCGCCGCTTCAAAGAAAACAACCCAAGTTTTTCTAGCCTCTCCTTGTAGCTCATACCCTCTATTCCAGGCAGTGTTCTGGTAAACTTCTTCTGCACGCTCTCCAAAGCCTCCGCATCCTTCCTGTAATGTGGTGACCAGAATTTGACACAATACTCTAAGGGTGGCCTGACCAAAGTCTTATGAAGCTGCAACATAACATCTTGACTCTTGTACTCAATTCCCCGACCAATAAAGGCAAGCATGCCATATACTTTCTTTACCACCCTATCTACTTATGTCGCCACTTTCATGGAGCTATGGGCTTGAACCCCAAGATCCCTCTCTACATCAATGCTGTTCAGGGTCCTGCATTAACTGTATACTTTTCCTTAACATTTGATCTCCCAAAGTGCAGCACCTCACACTTACCAGATTAAACATCATCTGCCATTTCTCTGCCCATATCTGCAATTGATCTATATCCCACAATATCCTTTGACAACCTTCTACACTATCAACAATTTCACCAATCTTTGTATCGTCTGCAAACTTACTAACCCACCCATCTACATTTTCATCCAAGTCATTTATATATATCACAAACAGCAGCGGTCCCAGCATGGATCCCTGTGGAACATCACTCGTCATGGACCTCCAGCCTGAAAAACACCCTTCCGCCACTACACTCTGCCTTCAATGGGCGAGCCAATTCTGAACCCATGCGACCAAGTCACCATGAATCCCATGCATCTTAATCTTCTAGATGAGCCTACCATGAGGGACCTTGTTGAAACCCTTACTAAAATCCATGTAGACAACATCCATTGTTCTACCCTCATCAATCACCTTTGTCACCTCCTTAAAAAATTTGATCAAGTTGGTAAGACATGACCCGCTCTGCACAAAACCATATTGATTGTCAGTAATTAGGCCATGCTTTTCTAAATTAGCATTAATCCTATCCCTCAGAATTCTCTCCAATAGCTTCCCAACCACCGATGTGAGACTCACCGGTCTATAGTTTCCTGGATTACCCCTATTTCCCTTCTTGAACAGAGGAACAACATTAGCTACTCACCAGTCCTCCGGGACCTCTCCAATGGCCAGCGAGGATACAAAGATCTTGGTCAAGGCCCCTGCAATCTCCTCTCATGCCTCTCTCAATAACCTGAGGTAGATACTATTGGGCCCTGGGGTCTTATCCACCTTAATGCCCTTCAAGAGTCACAACACCACTTCTTTCTTGATCTCAAAATGCCCGAGCATATTAGCATGCTCCATACAAATCTCACTATCCTCCATATCCTTCTCCTGGAGGAATACCAATGCAAAGTACTCATTTAGGATCGCCTCAAAGCGCAAGTTCCCTCCTTTATCCTTGAGTGGTCCTACCTTCTCCCTAGTTATCCTCTTGTTTTTAAAGTATGTATAGAATGCCTTGAGATTTTCTTTAATGCTACTTGTCAACATTTCATGGCCTTATCTTACTCTCCCAATTCCCTGCTTGAGTTCTTCCTGCTTTCTTTATATTCCTCACGGACCCTGTCCGATTTTAGCTTCCGAAACCTTACATACGCTTCTTTTTTCTTTTTGACTAAATTCACAACCTCCCTCATAATCAGAGGGACTTTTACCTTGCTATCCTTGTCTTTCCTCCTTACCGGAACATGCTGGTCCTGAACTCTGATCAGCAGGTCTTTAAACAACTCACACATGTCAAATGTGGACTTGTCTGACAACAGCTCCTCCCAATTAACACTCCCTAGCTCCTGCCTGACACTGACATAATTTGCGCTGCCCTAATTTAGTACCTTTTCGCAAGGTCCTGACTTATCATTACTTATAACTATTTTCAAACTTAAGGAGTTGTGATCACCATTTCCAAAATGCTCTTCCACTGAAAAGTCAGTCACCTGGCCAGGCTCATTAGCCAATACAAGGCCCAGTATGGCCCCCCTCCTCAAGTTGGACTATCCAGGAAATCTATAAAATTCTAACAGGACTAGAAAAGAGAAATGCAGGAAGGATGTTCCCGATGACCAGGGAATCCGGAATCAGGTGTCACAGTCACAGGAATAGGCCAGAGATAGTAGGAACTGCAGATGCTGGAGAATCCGAGACAACAAGGTGCAGAGCTGGATGAACACAGCAGGTCAAGCAGCATCATAGGAGCAGAAAGGCTGACGTTTCGGTCCTAGACCCTTCATCAGAAAATGATGATTCTGATGAAATGATTTGCTGATGAAGGGTCTAGGCCCGAAACGTCAGCCTTTCTGCTCCTATAATGCTGCTTGACCTGCTGTGTTCATCCAGCTCTGCACCTTGTTGTCACAGGAATAGGCCATTTAGGACTGAGGTGAGGAGCTTAACGGAGTTTTTTTGAAGAAGTAATGAAGAGCTTTGACGAAAACAGAGCATTGGCCGTGATCTCTATGGACTTCAGTAAGCAGTTCAACAAGATTACATGTGGTGGACTGGTTAGCAAGGTTAGGTAACATGGAATACAGGGAGATCTAGCCAATTGGATACAGAACTGGCTCAAAGGTAGGAGACAGAGGGTGGTGGTGAAGGGTTGCTTTTCAGACTGAAGGCCTGTGACCAGTGGAGTGCCACAAGGATCAGTGATGGCTCCACTGCTTTTTTTCATTTTTATATATGATTTGGATGTGAACATAGGAGGTATGGTTAATAAGTTTGCAGATAACACCAAAGTTAGTGGTGTAGTGGACAGCGAGGAAGGTTACCTCAGAGTACAACGGGACCTTGATCAGATGGACTGATGGGCCGAGGAGTAGCAGATCGAGTTTAATTTAGATAAATATGAGGTGCTGCATTTTGGAAAGGCAACTCAGTGCACAACTTATATATTTAATGGTAAGGTCCTGGGGAGTGTTGCTGAACAAATAGACCTTGGAGTGCAGGTTCATTGTTCCTTGAAAGTAGAGTCGCAGGTAGACAGGATAGTGAAGAAGGCGTTTGGTTTGCATACCTTTATTGGCCAGTGCATTGAGTATAGGAGTTGGGGTGTCATGTTGCAGCTGTACAGGACATTGGTTAGGCCACTTTTGGAATACAGCATGCAATTCTGGTCTCCTGCTATTGGAAGTATGTTGTGAAACTTGAAAAGGTTCAGAAAAAATTTACAAGGATGTTGCCAAAGTTGGAGGGCTTGATCTACAGGGAGAGGCTGAATAGGCTGGGGCTACATTCCCTGGAGCGTCAGAGGCTGAGGGGTGACCTTGCAGAGGTTTATAAAATCATGAGGGGCATGTTTTGGGTGAATAGCCAAAGCCTTTACCCCAGGGTGGGGGAATCCAAAATTAGACGGCATAGTTTTAAGGTGAGAGGGGAAAGATTTAAAAGGGACCTGAGGGGCGACTTTATGACGCAGAGGGTGGTGCATGAATGGAATGAGCTGCCAGAGGAAGTTGTGGAGGTTGGTACAGTTACAACATTTAAAAGGCATCTGGATGGGTACATGAATAACAAGGGTTTAGAGGGATATGGGAGAAATGCTGGCAAATGAGGCTGGATTAATCTGGCATGGACGAGTTGGACCAAAAAGGTCTGTTTCTATGATGTACAGCTCTATGACTCTATGGCTCTAAATGTGTTTGACCAGAGAGTGGTGTGCTTGTGAAATTCTCTGCCACAGAGGCTAAAACATTGAATGTTCTCAAATAGGAGATAGATATAGTTCTTAGAGTTAAAGGGATCAAAGCGTATGGGGAGAAAGTAGGAACGCGTTACTGAGTTGGACAATGACCATATTGAATAGCAGAGTAGGCTCAAAGGTACGAATGTCCTATACATGTCCCCATTTTCTAGTTTCTATGCATCTGAAATTTCATCTCAATTGTCCATGCAAATCTATTTTTAGCCCCCTCCTTTTGATTGTTCTGTTTGCTTGTATTTTGTATTGTCATCACCCCCTCCAAGTGAGACATGAATCTTAATCTGGCATTTTTTAACAATCAGACAATATATAGCAAATGGAAGCAATAGCACACCATGAAGACCATAGAATGATAAAGTTGAACATGAATGAGAGCGTACGGGCAGGGGTAGGGGGACCAGTATTAGAAGTATCTAATACTAGGAATTAAGTACATGAGTTTACAAATTTGTGTGTTGTTGAAAAATGATACATTCCATTGGATTTTTTTTTGTCTTGCACTCATCAGGACATTCACAAGAATATCTATGTAAGGGGGAACAATATTTATACTCTATGAGAATATTTTATATGGTCAGTCATGACTTGCCTCATGCATTTTCCATGGCAAGGTCTCCACCAATTAGAATCCACTTGTCAACCAATCAGCAAACTCTTTTCATTCAATTTAAAATGTGATTCCCCTTTGTTTGTCCTGATGAGTTTTGACAAAGCTTCAACAAAATATGTCTTCTTTTTCAGAAATACTTAAGTTCTGTAGTTCCCAATGACTTTAAACTTGTTAAATTTGATGAAATTATGGAACAGTTGAAAGTTTGGGTAGAAGGTTAATAAGTATAGTGTGAACATGCAGCATAAAATGCATTCAGTTTGCCAGATGTTACAGTCACCACAGCCCCTGCATCCCTAGTTTCTAAAACATTGGGAACTAACCCACCCATATTCCCAGCAGCAGCCCTGCAGCAATTTAATGCCGGGAACATTATTAATTGCTTTAAGGCAAGATGTTTGTCCATTTCTTGGGCATTTCTTAGAGAGTTTCTCGGTGATCCAATTAATTGGCAGATGTGTAGTCCCAGCCTTGGTTCCACCCAGTGCTGAGGAGTGACAGGTAGGTCCAGGTTTTGGTGGCAGGGATGGGGTTCAATGACAAAAGTGTGATTAGGACAGTTGAGGCAAATTTCAAGAGCTATAGGGGTGGGGGGGGGAATATTAATGGGGTGCAGGGGTGACATTGGTATGCTGCATCCAATGGGCCAGGGAGGGAGGGGTCTCCTCCTCACCTAATAGCCAATAGTCAGGCCAAAGCTTCTTCCATCATTGAAATATTGGCTGAGGTATGATGAAGCCCTCTAAGGCCATCTAAGGGTCTCAATTGGCCCGAGGGGAGGTGGGCAGGCACGTTGGGATGGGTACCTAGGTGGCAGGAAGGTCACCCACGTTCAAATCCATCATCAGGGCAGCATCCAATCCAGCTAATTAAATTCAACAGGTCTCAAATAGATTAACACATTAAAGTAAAATAAATAGAAAATACAGTGCTTAGAAACACAGATAATTATGTGGTGGAGGATAAAGTGAAAAAAGGTAACATGGGTGATTTGATGACACAAAAATTTGGTGGTGTGTAAAAGCATCTCTGGGTATAAAAAAACTGGTTCCAAAATAGTCTTTGTAGAACAAACATAGAGAGAACAACAGAAGAAATTTAAGATAGAATGAGTCGAAACGTGTTACATGTATGAAGGGAGTTTAGACCATGTGCATTATCAATGAATTGTGATGAAATAGCTAAAGATGAGACTGAACTGCTCCCACAAGCTACACATGAAGGGACACATTTACTTAACAAAGCCACACTGAGAGAGTCAGGCACAGTAAACGAAGTGAGCAGCTGTTGTTTTCCTTCACTTTATAAATGTGCTAATTCTTGCTGTTCATGTGACCGAATACCATTTAAATCCCAGCCTCGTGTAAGTTTTCCTTTAAGTCAGATGGTAAGAACTTGTTCAAAGGAACTGCAGAAACAACTGCCACATCTTCTAGGGCATGAAAACCGGGTCACTGCACTCTCTCCCGCCTAGTCCACACCTGTGATCAGTGCACACAGTTAAACGGGAGAGGTTTACAGGTGCAGATTATTCTGCACTGAAAATGATTCTCTCAGACTGATGAGCAAAGCCATTTTGAACTCAATTTCCCAACAATGTCATAAGGTTGACAGTCATCAATGAATCTCGTACACCAGGTCTAACATCACCTTCATTAAACAATCTATCACATGTTGAATATTAAAACAGTCACAAAAAGCTCAGCTCTACTGCTCAACTGAAGCACTGAATTCCATTGATACTAATAGAGTTACAGAATCATACAGCATGGAAACAGACCCTTCGGTCCAACCAGACTATGCCGACCATGTTCCAAAACAAACTAGTCTCACTTGCCTACATTTGGCCCATATCCCTTCAAACCTTTCCTATTCATGAAGTTTTGTAGTACAGAACTTGAGTATGGCAGAAATAAAACACATTTTATTGAAGCTTTTTGTCTTGCACTCATTAAGACATTTGCAAGAACACTAATAGAAAGAAGACAAACATTTTATACTGTATGAAAAGAAATGCTGATTGGTTGACAAGTGGATTGTGATTGGTAGAAGCATTGTCATGGAAAATGCACCAGCTAGATGACAATTGGCAGTTTAGTGCCAAGTTTGTTTCAATCAATCAATGATTGGTCAAGGCATTGCCCCAAGGAATGAATCAGGAGAATGGCCATCTCCTATTTTGTAAAGTTGAAACAGGTGCAATGTGTGTACAAGTTCTTTCTATCTGCAAAGAACAGGGCCCTCTGTATTAATAGATGTAGTTTCCGCTATGCACAAGCATGCCACTCTGCAAGTCTGATTTACAATCTTGAATTGGTTATCAGTGTAATTCTTAGCATGCTCAGGATTATTCAGCTGGTCTTAGCCACATTCTTTAAAAGGACAAATGAGAAAAGTAGAGAGAGAAAGTTTCCTACATTACAATCGTGATTCTACTTTAAGAAGTACTTTGTTGGCTGTAGAATATTTGAGACATCCTAAGGTTGGAAAAAATGGTATTTAATTGCAAGTTTCTTTTCTCTTTCTTTAGAACATTAGGTTTCTGACAGCATAAGCTGTCCTTTCCATCAAGCTTAAAGAAAATGTAAAATTAATATATCCCAAAATTAGGATAATTACTTGTACTATAGGGTTTTGATGACTATGCCTTATACATGAACATTTGACATGGAGGCCTCAGCATCGAGCTGATTGCCTCAGTAATTGATTGATTGATTTATTATTGTCACATGTACTGAGATACAGTGAAAAGTATTGTTTGCATTTTATACATTCAGATCATACTGTACAAAGTGAATCAGGGTAGCAGAACAGAGTGCAGAATACAGTGTTACGACTGCACAGAAGGTGCAGAGAGAGAGATCAGAATTAACATTTGAGGGGTCCATTCAAAAGTCTGGTAACGGCAGGGAAGAAGCTGTTCTTGAATCTATTCGTATGCAAACTTTTATTCAAACTTTCATAGTATTCAAACTTTTATACCTTCTGCCAGATAGACGATGGTGAAAGAGAGTATAACCAGAGTGGAAGGGGTCTTTAATAATGTTGTTTGCTCTTCTGAGGTAGCAGGAAGTGTGGACGGAGTCAATGGATGGAAGGCTGGTTTGTGTGATGGACTGGGCTGTGTTCATGACTCTCTGTGGTTTCTTGCAGTCTTGGTAAGAGCAGTTGCCAAATCACATTGTTATGCATTCAGGTAGAATGCTTTCTAAGGTGCACCTATAAAAATTGGTAAGAATCCTTGTGCACATGCTGAATTTCCTTAGCACCCTGAGTAAGTACAGGCATTGTTGTGCTTTCCTGACCATTGCATTGACATGGGTGGACCAGGACAGATTGTTGGTGATTGTCAATCCCAGGAACTTGATGCTCTCGATCATCTCCACCTCAGCACCACTGATGCAGACAGGGGCGTGCCCTCCACTCTGTTTCCTGAAGTCAATGACCAGCTCCTTCATTTTGCTGACGTCGATGGAGAGATTGCTGTCTTTACATCATGCCGCTAAGCACTCAATCTCTTTCCTGTATTCTGTCTTGTCATCGCTTGAGATTTGACCTACAATGGCGGTGTCGTCAGGAAACTTATAAATGGAGTTTGGGTGGGATTTGGCCGTACAGTCATCAGTATATAAGGAGTATGGTAGGGGGCTGAGTACATAGCTTTGTGGGGCACTGGTGTTGAGGATTATGGTGGAGGAGGTGTTTACAGAAGAACTTGTTTGGAATTATGGTGTTGAAGGCAGAACTGTAGTCAATAACTAGGAGCGTGACGTAGGTATCCTTTTCTGATGAAGGGTCTAGGCCCGAAACGTCAACCTCTCTGCTCCTATGATGCTGCTTGGCCTGCTGTGTTCATCCAGCCCTGCACCTTGTTGTCTCGGATTCTCCAGCATCTGCAGTTCCTACTATCTCTAGGTATCCTTACCACCTAGATGTTCCAGGGATAAGTGTAGGGCCAGGAATATAGAGTCTGCTGTGGATCTATTCCCTCGGTAGGTAAATTGCAAAGTATCAAGGCAATTTGGTGGGCTGGAGTTGATGTGAGCCATGACTAACTTCTTGAAGTTCATAATTATGAACTAATTATAGAATTATGGCCATTAGCTAGAGATGTAATAACTACAGCTATTTGTGTGTTTCCCAGAGTATTATTCAGCAATTAAGATTGCTTTGATTCTGTAAGGACACATGATATCAGGAGTAAGGTATGTGTGTCTGCTGGCATATTTTTAAATGATATTACTAATAAGGATCTCATGACATTATTCAAAAGGTCATGCAATTGCAAAGGGGATACCATGATGTGAATGTGGAGTGGTTGTTGTGAGAGGTGGTGGCTGGACATCTCAGAGAATTTGAAATAATTTTTTGGAGAAACCTGCTTGGTTGATGAAGCAAGTATTTTTGTCTGGTTTTTGTGAGCATTTATTTATTGTGGAGAATCACCCATTATTGCAAAGTAACAACTCCTCAGGCAGTAATAGCATTTAAGAGTTTGCTTTCCAAATGACATGAGAGAGACAGATACGGGAAGATGAAAACAACATCTGTCTCTGTTGTTCATACAAAGAATTTCAAATTGTTGATCACCAAGAGTTAATTATGTAGCTGTAAAATTAAATTAATTATTTTGCTGTAATGGGTAAAGAAAACTCCAATTATTTATTTTCCAAGAATCAATCAAAAATTACTTGCTTCATTGACTCTGGGCAGTTTTCCCAGAAAATTCATTCCAAATGCTCTGATTCAAACTGTGCAATCACCATCAACACTGAACACACCACATTCCCATCCCAGGTGCCTTTTCAAATTGCATAACTTTTTGTCCACAATTAGTAATATTGGTAGCCTTGTTATTACAAGTCGTTTGCAGTAGTTACGAGCACCTTACTCTTCAACCCATGTTGTTAAAAAATCTGAGCAATCTTAAAATGATGAATATTTCTGAGCTTCAGCCTTGAAATCTCATTGCTCTCATTTGGTCTCTTGACCAACTCAATCTATCTCAGTGATCTGAAGCTGAGCTAATTTTTACAATAATTTGACATTGTAGTCTTAAAGACACAATGCCACACCATGAAAGAATGATATGCTGTGCATTGTATGGTTCAATATACTTGCCATTCTAATAAAAGAGCATAATTTCACTCAGCATGACCAAATATCTACATAGACTGATTGATTACAAAGTCACGTGTTTGGTTCATATGATAGAACTAGCTCCTGAAAGGAAAACTAGTCACTACCAGTTTACAGAACAAATGTTGTGCACACAAATACTTTCTAACTGATTTCAGGAGCTACACTTTAAATATATATGAGAAAAACTGATCTGACGTTTATCTTTCTCATATTAACCTGAGCTGTACAACAAGTACAACTTAAAGGTTGCATCAATTTCCACATAGCAGCACTCTAACAAAAAATTAATAGTTAGTGCAAGCACAAAGTTTATAACTGTTACATTAAAAACCTGTCAAATTTTACCCAGTTTTCTCCTGTCCTGGTGACACCTTGCATTCCTGAGCCGCATGACCCTGAGTGCCAGCCATTCTGCATGACCTTGGTCTGACTGTTTTTCAACCCGAATATGACTGCCATCATACTAGTCAATCAGCTGAGCTCCTGCCCAGATTACATACTGACAAACACTATTTTCCAGCAAGTCAGTGAGCAGGAGCAGGAGTACTGGTTGGTGCTTTGCTCCCCCATCCCAGAGCATTGTACCCAATTGTGCCCCAGCATCTTTCAAGGACAGGTAGTGTATCCCAGTATCCCATGGAATTCACCATTCAGGCTGACTGAGTACCAGCCCAGGTGTGGTCTTATTCCAGCTTGATTCTCCCACTTGGTGTTGAGGGAAGCATTGAGACAGTTCAGAGTATTTAACATGGATCTGTGGAATTTTCATCCTTTTGCTGGCTGAGGCTTTGGAAAATCTATTTAAATCCATTGTTGGAACATGTGTTGAACAAGATAAGCGTTGACAGCTTGTAGTTTACTCTTACCACAAACCAAAGTATCTCTTCATTACCTGACCAATGACTTCCAAAAGCGGCCTGTTAAGAAATGCCCTGCCTTCTTCAATCAGGTGCCAACAAGGAACCATATAGCAAGACTTTGGAGAGATTAAATAAATATTATGATCATGTAACAGATGGGCTTTGTTATTAGATATTAGATATTAGAAGCATTGGTTTAAGATGAATGCTGCAGCCACTTTTATTTAAAATTGATACAGAAACATTTAACTTGTTGTTTAAGACAACCACGTTTATGTGAAATGCATAAACCTGTCGTCAAAATCAAAGAATGGAGAAACTCACACAGGCCAAGCTTGTGATTGACCAATTTCATTTGCATCCTTCACTCTGACAGGAAGACACTCTATTTAATTAGGACTAGCCTGCTTAGGAATAGCTTGAAAAAGGTCAGGATTTATGGATACCACATTAGCCAACGCCTGTCTTCAGCACCTCACCCATGGCTATCGATGATACAAAAATCTCAGCAAGGGGCCCAGCAATCTCTTCCCTAACTTCCTACAAAGTTCTGGGAAATACCTGATCAGGTCCAGGGATTTATCTACCTTGATGCATTTTAAGATCTCCAGCACCTCCTCTACTGTAATATGAACTCTTTTCAAGACATCACTATTTATTTCCCTAAGTTCCCATATCCTTCTCCACAGTAAATACTGACGCGAAATATTCATTTAGTATCTCACCCATCTCCTGTGGTTCCACACATAGACAGCCACGTTGATCTTTTAGTGGCCCTATTCTCTCCCTAGTTACTCTTTTCCCCTTAATCTAATTACAGAATCTCTTTCGATTCTCCTTAATCCCACTGGCCAAAGCTATTTTTTGACCACTACTGCTCTTATAATCCTCTAGAGATTCACTCAATCCCAGCAGTCTGACATGTACCTCCTTTTTCTTGACCAAAGCCTCAATTTCTGTAGTCATCCAGCATTCCCTACACCTACCAGCCTTGCCGTTCACATGAACAGGAACATAGAGTCTCTGAACTCATGTTATCTCATTTTTGAGTGCCTGAGTTGGTGGTGGAGGCAGAGACCCACTTCCCAATCTGTGAATAGCCTTTCCCAATCAACTTTTGAAAGTTCCCATAATGGCATACCATTTTCAACATCACCTGTCTCAGGTATGAGTGCTTGAAAGGAACAAGTGATGCCTCAGGTCTTCTTGGGAAAAATTGAAAGAAACAGGGAAAGAGGAAATGATGCCAACATACCAGACACCAGCAGTGCTTTCAAACACTTCGCCTTTTTTGGTTTTATAGAGAACTATCCTAATTTCTTAAACCTTTCTTCAAAACTACACTCCCTCATTGCTGATAACATCCTGATAAACATATTGTGGTACCCTTTCTAAAGTCTTAACCTATTTCTCAAATTGTGATGCCCAGAATTGTCCACAATGCTCCAGCTCAGGCCTCAATGAGTGTTTCATAAAGTTCTAGGTAAAACCTGATTTTATTAAACTCTATTGCTCTAATTATAAATTTAAGTAACACTCGCATCATTTGATCTCCTTACCAACTTGCCCGACCAGTTTTGTGTGGTTTCCACTGCGTGTCTATGGGCCAATTATTTTATCATTGATGGTTTACTAGGAGCTGGGTGTGGTAAATCCTAAGCCCCAGAGACTGGTTCTGTCAATCTCCAAGTGATGGCAATTGCATTTACTTGCCTAATTTCCACATCTCCATCACTCAGAATAGCAAGGAGACGTGCCAATATCCTGGTCATCACACCTCTTTAATCTAACAGGATCCAGAAGCAGACAACTTGCTACTTTATTGTAGGCAGTCATGCCATCTACATAATAACAGGAATTACACTTCGAGTGTTTATATTGGATTTTGTACTTATTCATCCACGGGGTGTGGGCATCACTGGTTGGTCTAGTGTTTATTGTCCATCCCTAGTTGCCCTTGAGAAGGAGATGGTGAGCGGCTGCAGTTTATGTGCTACAGAACCATAGAAATGATACAGTATAGAAGGGAGGATTTGTCCCATTTTGTCCATGTTAACGCAAAGACACTCAGATGCCCTTTCAAATCCCATCTTCCTGCACAAGATCCATAGCCCTACAGCTTTACAGCACGTAAGGTGCAGATCCAGGTACTTTTTAAAGAGTTTAGGGTCTCTGCCTCCACCACCAACTCAGGCACTCTCTCCAGGGCAATTACACCCTTCCTCTGATGTGGTGACCTGAATAGCACACAAAATAGAATGTAGACCCATTATACAATTAGGGAACAATTCCAGGATTTTGATCCAGGTGACATAGAAGGAATGGCAATAAATCCCAAATCAGGATGCTCTATGCTTGAATGGGAATGGATCTGGTACCCTTGCCTTTCTAGAGGGTAGTGGTTATGGGTTTGCAAAATGTCCTCTAAGGACCCTTGGTGAATTTTTACAGTGTACCTTGTAGATGGTACACACTGCTGCTACTGAGTGTCATCTTTCAATGGATGCATTGACACCTTGCAGTGGTGGAGTTGCTTGAGTGTTCTGTTGATCCCAGTCAGCGATGCTGTCAGGAGTTCTCAACTCCTGGCAGGACCACCCATGATGGTAAGATCAGAGACAAGGAACAACATAAATTGCCATCCAAGACAAACCTTCAATGGAGATCCAAGTAGAAGATACTTGTGTGATACCAGGGGGAGGCGATGGCCTAGTGATATTCTTGCTGGAATGTTAATCCAGGGACCCAGATAATGTTCTGGGGGACCCGGGTTTAAATCCCATCACGGCAGATGGTGGAATTTGAATGCAATGAATATCTGGAATTAAGAATCTAATGATGACTATGAATCCATTGTCAATTGTCAGGAAACACCCATCTGGTTCACAATTGTCCTTTGGGGAAGGAAACTGCCATCCTTACCTAGTCTGGACTACATATGACTCCAGACCCACAGCAATGTGGTTGACTCTGAACTGCCCTCTGGGCAATTAGGGATGGGCAATAAATGCTGCCTGGCCAGTGACCACCTCATCCTCTGAATGAATAAAGGGACAGTGAATAAAGGCTGCAGCAGTAGGGAGATCCCCAGTCATCAAGGATTCCTTGCCATTAGAACTAGATCTACCTTCTGTCAAGGACCATGTGTCTGCTGATGTGTAACAGCATTCCCACCTTAAAAGATGAGCCACATAAGTTGTCTACGTGGAACAGAATTTCCTAGGTGGGCAATAATACTCATTAGTGACTATTGTGACCGCTGCCACCTGAATGTCAGTGGTGGAGGGAGTGAATCTTGTGGATGTGATGCCAAAGGAGCTGCTTTGTCATGGATGGTGTCAAACTTCTTGAATGCTATAGGAGCTGCACCCATCTAGGCTAATGGGGAGTATTCCATTCCACTCCTGACTTAGGTCTTGTAGTTGGAGTAGATGGGGTGTTTGGGGGGTGAGTTACTGCAGGATTCCTAGCCTCTGATCTGGTCTAATAGCTGTATTTATATTTATTTATACTGTATTTATATGGCCTGTCCAATGCAATCTCTTGTCAATTGATGATAGTGGGGGATTCAGTGATGGAAGCACCATTGAATATCAACTTTTTGTTGCAAATTATTTGACACCAGTTAAACTTGTTATTCAGTTCCAACAGTTCAATTCTTGCACTAGCTCAACTTAGAGACAGTTCTCTGTGACAATGTTAAACTTGAGTAATCTGGGTGTCCTGGCAAGTGAATCACAAAACAAATTAGCATATAGGCACAAGTGATTAAGACGACAACTGGAATGAAATATAAAACTAGGGGAGATTGTCTACAATTGTACAAGGCATTAGTGAGACTGAATCTGGAGAATTCTGTTTTGGTTTCCTTATTTAATAAAGGACATAACTGCATGAGAAGTTCAGGCAAGGTAATCTGCAGTGATTCCTGGGATGGAGAGACCTCCTTACGAAGAAGGGTTCAACAGTTTGGGCTCGTATCCTTTGGAGATGAGAAGATTGAGAGGTGCTTCTAATGAACTGTATAAAATCCTGAAATTAAAGCAAAATACTCCTGGAGATGTGAAATAGAAATATGTGCTGGAGAAACTCAGCATCTGTGGAGAGAGAAACAGAGGTAATATTTTGGGTCTAGTATGACTCTTCTTCTTCAGAAGAATCCTATTAGACTGGTAACGTTAACTTTGTCTCTCCTCAGATGCTGCCAGACCTGCTAAGTTTCTCCAACACTTTTATTTTGTAACACCTCGAGTGGCCTTAATAGACTGAATGCTGAGATGATGTTTTCCCATTGCGGGAGAGATTAGAACTAGTGGACACTGACATAAACACATAAAAAGTCTTTTTAAAACATACATCAGGAGATTTTTTTTTCCCTTTTGAGGTTTGAGCACTTGTGGAAATCTCTTCCCCAGAAAGCTATGGAGGGAGGGTCCTCGAATATTTTCAAGGTAGAGGTAATTACCTCCCATGTTTGTCAGGAATCTGAGGGCATGGCAGGAAAATGGAGGGGAGGCTACAATCAGATCAGCCATGATCTTATCAAATGGCACAGCAGTATCACGGGGTTAATTGCCCTAAACCTGTTCCTATTTCATATGAATATACATGAGGAAGATAGACAACTGCTGATGGTATTCGATTGATGTAGTAAGTGTTTCCATAGAGATCCCCACGAATGGATGTACCAACACAAGATGACCACAGAAGATCTATCCCTAAGATCCATTAACTAAACCTACCACTAAAACACAAACTGCTCCCTGGTGCAGTTCTTCAGGCCAGCAGCTGCTACTGGAATTCCTTATATTGACCCATGCTTCTGGATTCTCGCACACTTCACACTGATAGCTTCTCCTGTCGCTTCTCATAGTAACTTGCACTGGTCACAAATATGATTGCTAACAGACCCCTGGTCTTCCTTACTGTTACTAGGATCATCACAGTGAACAGCTATTACAACTGCCCTGTTTAGCAAACACAATCTGCTACCGAAGCAAGAATGCAAAACCAATACGAGTGAAGGATGCAATTAAGAATACATCATCTCAGACTTTTGTCTTCCAGGTACCCAACAAACTTCAGGCTTTTAATGCCCAACTTGTGTGTCATCTTACCACTAGCTTTTGTTTCACATCTCTCCAGCACATTCCTGCAGCTCTCAGATACAGAACAACTTGAGGGGAGTTGCAGGTTGCAAACAACAAAGTGGAAAAGGCCTCTAAGAAAGAGGGTAAAATGGGAAACAGAAATCAAGAGGGTCATCGAGATGTATTTTTATTAACCATTAAGGAAGGATTTTGATCCAGTGGCACTTAAGGAATGGCAATATATTTCTAATTCAGGCCGGTTTGTGGCTTTGAGGGGAACTGGCAGAAAGGTAGCATTTCCACATAAAACAAAAAAAACCAAAGAGCTGTGGATGCTGGAAATTAGAAACAAAATCAGAAATTGCCCAGAAAACTCTGCAGGTCTGGCAGCATCTTTGGAGAGAGAGCAGAATTAGCGTTTTGGATCCGGTGACCCTTCTTCATAATTGATTGTAGAGAGCAGATTAAACAATAGGTGGAGATGGAGCCCAGAGAGAGCACGAAAAACAGTTGGGCAGGCAAACAACTGGGTAAAGGTCAGCCTGGGGAATGAATAGCTGCTAATGGGGGCTGATAATGGGTTGTTGGTGTAGGTGACCCATGTGATGACAAGGCCGGCTGTGGGGAGGTTGGGCAAACACATGGGAGAAGGTGCTCAAGCCCTAAAATTGTTGAACTCAATACTGAGTCCAGAAGGACCCCCTAAGTGGAAAACGAAGTGCTGTTCTTACAGCTTGTGCTGCGCTTTGCTGGAGCACTGCAGCAAGCTCGAGTCAGAGATGTTGGCCAGGGAACATGGTGGTGTAACTGCAAGCTAAGGGTCATTTTTGCTGACAGAATGCAGGTGTTCTGCAAAGCATCACCCAGTCCACGCTTCATTTCACCAACGTAGAGAAGACCACATTGTGAGCGCCGAATACAATAGATTAGATTGTGTGATGTGCAGGTAAAGCGCTACTTTGGCTGGAAGATGTGTTTAGGGACTTGGAGAGTGAGGAGGGAGAAAGTAAACAAACAGGCGTTATACCTTTTGCGATTACAGGGGAATGTGCTATGGGGTTGGGGGTGGGGATGGAGAGGGTGATGAAGGAGGAATAGACCAGGGTGTCCCAGAGGGAACAGTCCCTATGGAAGGCTGACAAGGGAGGGAAGGGGAATGTGTGTCTGGTGGTGGCATCCTGCTGCTGCCGGTGGAAAAGCCAGCTAATAATCCTTTGGATGTAGATGCTGGTGGGATGGTAGGTGAGGACAAGGAGGATTCTATCGTTGTTGAGGGAAGAGAGAGAGGACTGAAGTGTGGGAGATGGGTTGGATATGGCTGAGGGCCCTGTAAACCATGGTGCCTGGGGAATTCTCAGTTGAGGAAGAAGGTGGACATTTCAGAGGCCCCTTGTTGAAGTTAGCATCATCAAAATAGATGTGACAGAAATGGAGGAACTGGAAGAATAGAATAGAGAGTCTTAACAGGGTGTGAGGATGCATAGTCAAGGGAGTCAGTTGGTTTGTAGTGGAATATTGGTGGTCAGCCCATCCCCAGAAATGGAAACAGAGATGTCAAGGAAGGGAAGGAAGGAGTCAGAGATGAACCAGGTGAAGGTGAGAGCAGGGTGGAAATTTGAAGTTAAATTGATGAATTTTTCCAATTCCGAACAAGTGAGGAAAGCAGCATCGATGATGTACTGAAAACAACAAAGCTGGAGATCACAGCATCTGTGGAGAGAGAACAAGCTAACGTGGAGTCTAGATGACTCTTCATCAGATCTGAAGTGAAGTGAGGAGGCCAGCATTTATGCTATAAATTTGGTGGGGGTGGGGGGGGGGGGGGGGGGGGTTGTGTGTGTAGGAGGAGTGTGTGTAGAGTGCTGGTGGAGAAAAGACATTGATAGTTCAGATTAAGTGATCAGAATGTGAGAATGGCAGAACAATGGTGTGTCTAACTGGCAGACTAGAAAGGATAGACAGTCCCACTGGGATGGGGGAAGGGGAGAGACAGGACATGATAACAGAATGTAAAAAGCTAAAAGAAAGGGAAGAAATGGGAACTGTTTCACAATTTGAAGATGTTGAACTCAATATTAAGTCCAGCTGTAAAGTGCCTAGACTGAAGAAGAGATGTTTCTGAAGAAGGGTCTAAGCCCGAAACGTCAGCCTTCCTGCTCCTCTGATGCTGTTTGGCCTGCTGTGTTCATCCAGCTCTGCACCTTGTTATCCTTCAAATGATGCTGGTCACTGTTCAGCTGTTACTTGACACGACATGACAGAATATGCCCCTCAGTGATTGGATCAATTTATTGGAGGCGCTGGGGCGGGGAGTGCTTTGCTAAGTTTTTATACCAAGGTGGTAGGGTTTTTTTTCTTTAAAACTTTCCTTTCAGAGACTTACCTGTGAAATTGTTTCAATTTCCACTTGTGTATGAATCAGAGTCACAGAGACATACAGTACAGAAACTGACGTTTCGGCTCCACTCGTCGATAACAATCAGGATTCCTAAACTGGATTAGTCCAATTTGTCTGCATTTGGCCTGTGTCCCTCTAAACCTTTCCTATCCACAAACCTGTCCAAATGTCTTTTAAGTGTTGCAATTGTACTCGCCTCTACCACTTCCTCTGACGGCTCCTTCCATGTATGCACCACTATGTGTGATAAAACTGCCCCTTAGGTCCCTTTTAGATCTTCTGCCTCTCCCTTTAAACCTGTGCCCTCCAGTTTTGGACTCCCCTACCCTAGGGAAAAGGCCTTGGCTATTCACCATATCCATGCCCCTCATGATGTTATCAACCTCAATAAGGTCACACCTCAGCCTGGTACACTCCAGGGGGAAAAAGCTCCAGCCTATCCAGTCTCTCCTTGTAACTCAAAACTTTTTGGGTAACATTCTTGTAAATCTTTTTTGCACCCATTCCAGTTTAATAAGTTTAATTCCAGTTTAATCTTCCCCATTAGATTCATAAAGTAATTAATATTACACAGCAAGGGCAAGGGACACACAATGCTACCTGCTGTTTCAAAGGTTCTTTTACACGTGGGAGTCAGAAGGTGCAAGGTGTAATAATGTAGAGGGACGCATCTCCAAACTGTTCCAGCTCAGATCACACCAACTAAGTACAGTCCACTGCATAAAATTATCACTCACTGGGAGAAGCTACAATGAAGAATACATTAAACGAACGAAGTTCGGCGAAGCCACAGCCTCCGATACTGATTCTGTTCAGTTTCTTTTGTTGCCAGGCGACATCTCCATACAAAGGCAACATCAGTGGCTCCAAACTTTAACAAATGCGGATTAATATCATTCTCGCCAAATTTGGTTTTCAAATATGCGAAATTCCACTGCGACTAAAGAAAAAAGGAACCCTACGTTCCTCTCTTTCCCCAAACAGTGTCAGGTACGCCCCGGTGCAAACCTGGTTAAGAGAAACAGAACAGGACTTGCTAATCACCTTAAACTAATGACCCCGAGTGTTGATATTATTGACGAGCATTGCTGCTAAATGTTGACAACTCTGCAAGTTTATCCAGAAATAACCACCGACTGAGTTATACAGGGGGTTTAGCGGGGTGGCACAAAACAATATACAGCGGATGGTGGAAATGTAAAATAAAAACAGAACATCCTGAAGACACTCAGCAGAGATCTGGCAGCATCTGGACAGGGATAAACAAGCCCCAGTGTCAGGCGATAGCGAACACCAAGAGACTCACCAGATAGGCAGGGCTGCCCACCACAGCGCCCATAGCTCCGGCAGCTGCCCCCGCCGCGATACTGCAGCTGGCGCTCACTCTGCCGCCCTGCTCCCGGGTAAAGCCCAGCGCCTCCAGCTGGGAGTAGGCACCGAGCCGGACCCCGTTCATCAGCGCCTGGTAGAGGATGGCGGCCCCCAGCCCCTTCTGCAGCCCGAGCAGCCCGTCCTCCCGGCCGATCAGCACCAGGGCGTGGAAGGCGTTGCGGTAGAGCCGGGGATAGGAGCCACGGGCACGGAGCTCACCCTGCAGCTGCATCCGAGTCTTCACCACCTCCAGCGGGTTGGTCAGCACACAAGCCCCGGCCGCCGCCGCGCCGCCTAGCGCAAAGTCCAGAGCCTGCCTTCGCTGTTGCATCGCCCCGGTCCGGGCCGAGCCAGTCCCTCTTCGGGGCTGAGACTGCAGCAGAGACGCTGCTCCGAGGACCGGAGGCGATTGCCGGCAGCTGGGACTTGGTGGCACGTCAATCACCATTCGGGCCGCCTCTTACATACACCACCCCCCCAGATAAAAACCAATGGAAAGCGGGCATTGCATCGCAGCCCTGGAAAAAAAAACATCATACCTACTGTCATTCCCAACTGGGGCAATGACACAGGAGTGCGCCCAGGGTTAGCTATTTATTATTTCACAGTATATGTTGCCTATATTTAATTGCGCTTGAACTAAATGTTTTTCAAATTGTTCCCAAGGATTGTCAAGTAGACGAAGATGCAGAGAAATGGTTACACCTCTCATAAAGAGCAGAACAATAAGCTTTTACTCCTTCAGACGGGAAAAAGGAGACAATACCTTTATTAATTCCATTCTATTTACAATAAATTATATACAATAAACACTGCATTTACACTGTATAAACACAAAACATGCATGGATAAGCATCATCAGTATTGAAGCTCCTAAAGATTGCATCAACATTAATGTACATACTATTAGGTTATAGTATATTATACAAGTAGTGAAATTTCTCCTTGAGGATCTTTCGAATTATTTATGCATCAAAAGTTGTACCATTCAATATTAGTGATATAATATAGGATCTGTCTTTTCCAGTCTGTTTAACCTCACCACATTACACATCTGTATGAATATACTTGAGTAAGTTAGCAAAGGCAGGAAACAAGGTGCAAAAATCTATAGACCAGCAGTGGGCAAACTGAACCAAGTGGGCTTTGCTTGTCCAGTGCTGGGGACAATGCAACACATAATCACTGGCAAAACACACACTTACATTATTCGATATTTTGGGATGGGATGGAACCAATTTTCATGTCTATCTGCACCAGTCAGGTAAATTGATTTAATAATTCCTCATTGAGATTAACTAGTTTATCACCCCAGAACTATTACTAATGGCATTTTTTAAAACTCCAAATAAAACTTAACATGTCTTTCTGGTGTTTACAGGAGTACTCTTTCTTTTGAAAGAACAATGGAGACGAAAATAAAGAAATAGCTTAAACATCTTGAACTTGCTGTTTCCCTGGTATATTTTCACACCAAGACAATGTCACGTTTTCAGAGTTTGCTGCCTATATACTGGGTTTGAGGGTTCAGACCTTGGGGCAAATTGATTAGCTACAGCTCCTCAATCTTCTGGTTTTAAGGGATTTAAAAAAAATTGTAAACATAGAAAATGGATTGGATCCAAGAGAGAGTTTAATAGCCTCTTTGCTTAAACACTGAGTAACTTTTCCATAAAAAGTAACTTTTTTTCTTGCTGTAAACAGATTACAATTTAACAGAGTACCTTCTTTAGCTTATACATTGAAGGATCTGAGAGCAGGTAGTGTAAAGGTTTAACTTCAAGGTTCAATATCTCAAGACACATGGATAACTTGCCTAGAGTAATTGCAAGGTGTTTTTTACACAATTATGAAGTCTTTCTTGATCTAACTCTGCAAAATACTAAATATATTCTGATCTATGCTATCAAATAAAGCCATGAACCTTAGCAGAGAGCTAGAATCATATTTTAATTCTGCTAATGGATTAAAGTAATTAATAACACAATCAGATCACAACCAGAAATGCTTGGACATGACATGACATCATTCCTATAAAAGGAAACCAACTCCACTTTTTAAAAAGCACTTGAAAATAATTTAGATTACCTTCATCTTCCCACAGTTGGGGAAAACCTTATTCTAATGCAATGATCATTCAACTCATCTAACAATTCTACTTAGTCCACATTGGTTCAACATCCACTGTGGAATCTTCTGAATTTCTAGAACCAGTCAACTTTGGTCTCCAGATTGGAGTTATGAGAAAACCTACAATGCAAATAAAATCAAATCTCATTAAAAAGATCAGAAGACAATTGGACTGCACATTTCACTCAACAAGTGTGTTCGGTTGCAAAATGAGCATGTACCACATTAGTAGAATATTCATCATTCACATATTACAAATTACAACCAGGGCTGTATATGGACACTACACAAAACAAAGGCTTCAAGTAGAGAACTTTGCCACCCTGCATCAAATAAATATCTTACAAGATTAAAAGTCCTGCAAAACAAAACACCATAAATTTTTAAACACCCTTGCACATATGATGGTTGGTTGTGTATGTATGGATAGAGAACAAATTGCAATCCTTCTTAAACAGCTAACTCAACGCCACAGTAGAAGATCCCAATCATTGGACTATCAACCTTGTTTACAAATATCCTAACCTAGCCTCAACCCTACTAGGTATGCAAACCACCATGGTCCTAGTGATCCCAGTACACACTGAATCCAATATCATCAGCAATTTTCCTCTTTTTTTCAAATTTATATAAAATAACTATAGACGTTATGAAGTACATAGTGTACCAAATTAGTGTAATAGAATATTAGCACCCTACCTGACTGTATACGTTTCTTATCGAAGAATCTCCACATTGCAACTATTTGTGTAGTATACTATTCCTTTTTAACTTTCAATCATTGGCCTCCCTGCTAAATGATAGGGGAAGGAACTTACATAATTGGATTTATGATGTCCCAAAGAATTTCAGGGACAATTAAATGTAGTCACTGTTGTTATGTAGGTAAAAACTACAGCCAATCTGTACACAGCACGGTCCCAAAAATATCATAGACAAATTACCAGTTGAATTGGTTTCATGGCGTTGGTTAACAAGTGCTGTTCAGGACACAGAAACAATCCTGGTTTTCCCTGAAAAGTTATCCATCTAAACAGGAATGGAGAGTAGTGAGTCAACATCCCATCTGAAAGACAGCAACTGTAAATGCAGTACCTCTGATATGCACTGGAAAATTACAGTAGGTTATGTTCTCAAGCTCTGAAGTAAAGCTTAAAGAACCAAGTGAGAATGGCACCAATGAGTCAAGCTTAATGAAGGTGTTAATTTGTGCTAAATCCCACAGATACCAGCGTAGCTTCAGCTGAGTACTTTTCTATGAATGTTGCACAAGATTTGTCTTGTGGGCAGATTTACAAGTGCCAGTGTAGACTAATTGTTAAGTACAGTTCAGTGTGGGAAATGGGTATGTTATCAGGTGCAATTCTACGGGCAGTATTTTAGGTACAAATGCATTAGCAGTTCAAGGCAGCAGAATACCATCTCCTTCTAAAACGCAAGTAGGGATGAGCAATAAATGTTGGCCTAGTCAGCCACCCTCACAACCCATTAACAAACAAAAACAAAAACATCACTTGCTGGTAGACATGCCAGTGAATATCAATAATATTACTCAACTATAGACTCAAAGATTCACATACATTGTTTTCTAGTGCTAGTCAGTGTAGAAACCTTATGAATTCAACATCACTACAAACTCCAGCATCCCACTTGCTATCCAAGAGATCAGTCATCCAAGCATGAACCACGCATTGAACCTGGGATCCTCCTGATCTGAGAGACTCAGCTGCTCTTTGGTTAAACTTGCTGAGCCACTGGTGGAAAGAGGAATCCTCACATTTAAACCTTAAACAATATCTTACAGGCAGAATAAAAGAAAATGTAAAGAAACATTATCACATTTGGGTTGTCAAGAGTCAGATCAGTCAAGGGTTTGAGGGTGTCTAGTTATAACCAAAACCTAAAAGCATCAAGCAGCTGAGGTTTGCTAAAATTGTATAGCAAGTCTATAATCAGAATCCCCAAAGAAGTGCTTCTAAAAATCCAGTTTTAATACTGATTCCATTTTATTTGACCCTTTACTTTGATAAAGGGAAAGTACAAAAGTTCCAAGTTGTTTGTGTATTTCACAAACACAGGAGTTCATAGAGTGAACATTTACATAGTCCCTTGTGAATGCAGTGGGTCACCTTTTGGTTTCTTTGTTCTGTTTCAGCAGTGAAACATGAGGGTTTTACAAAGAGATGGTGCAATCCTGAGAGCCTTAAAAACAGGGTAGCAAATAGAATTTCATTTTTACACAACTGCTAAGTCAAGGCTTCCTGAACCGTGGGTCACAACCTCACTCTGAGGTGGCAATAGCTGCTGTGAACCTCCGACCAAGTATCAACAGCTGTGTGACCCCTTTGCACCCCCCAGGTTTGTTTAATAGTGGGAGTGGCTTAATTACTCGATCCTGTCCTGAAAAGCATAATAGGAAGATAGGTGTGTTCTACTGAAACTTTGTGGAGTAAATAGCTTTACTTCCCACTGCCATAGGTCTGCTATCTCAGTAATTTTCAAGCACCAAAATGGGATCACAACAGGAGAGATTTGGGAAGCATTGGTCTAAGTGATGCACAGATTGATTAACCAGATCAGCCACTCCAAGGTAGGCTATACATTTGTTCTTGCAGGGTTCAGAAACATTTTTGGTTTCGGTGTTAACTACTCAGTCCTTCCATAATTCCAATGTTAGTGCATTCAAAAATATATTAACTGTGGCTTGGCTCTGAAAAAGTCATCAGAGGTTTTTAAATGCTTTACTATTTAGTTATACTGGGTTTGTTGTTTTAATCACTCATTTTCTATAGCTATATGGCTTTTGGTTGTTTTCAGTATGACTACTTTGCTTTTAAGCATGTAAATGAAGCATCACAAGGAATAGGCCACGCACAGACAGACCCATGTAGTTCAAAACCCTGTTGAGACAGGGCACAGTACCATTTCTTATGGCAAAGGAGATGGATGATTATATGCAATGCACCTCATCGAGCAGGATATCAATGAACTGTTTATTAGGTGTTGTAGTCTGATAGCACCAATTTCTCATTTTGCTTTTCCAGCCCTAAGGAGTGCCTTGAGAGAACCTTTAAGCTGTATGTAGAAATTCAGGTAATCAAACAAGTTAAGGTGATGAACTAATGGCTTCAGACAAACAAAAGGTGTTTGAGGAAGATCATTCAACCTATATTTGTCCACCAAAAAGACTCTTTATTCCACACCCAGGATACTGTACCATTCCTGAATACTCATTTTAAACAGGTTTTAGATAGCTGTGATTTTGTTTATTAAAAAAAACCTGGCATTATGCACTGCTTAAGATTTCTACTATTATAAAAGTTTTCTTTACATCAATGCTCCCCCAGTACCCCAACTACATGTAGGTCTCTCTGCCTATTAATGTGCAGAAAACAATAAGATTACAGGCTGATTGGCTATCAGAATATAAACCTCTCAATACAATGATCAGCTTTGAGCAGTTCTGCAAAAATTATGATGAGTTAAGTATTTTTCAAACACCTTAACTGCCACTGATGCATTATTTAATGCTGGGAGAGAGGAAGGTTTGGCAGGAGAAATTAGTGATTTCGAGTTTTCTCCCTATTCTCTATCATGAAGGTGGTCATTTTAATTTGTAAGGTCTATGAACACGAGCTTTGCTGAAATACAGATTTTCAAGGGCTCTGATTCTTGGTGTGATAAAGATTTCAAGGATTCCTTTTATGGGTGTCAGCTCTGGGTGGTTATTACTGCATAGAGACCAATAGATCACTTGATGAACTATCTTGAGTTTAGCATTTGTCATCTGTTGTCAATAGGGAAGTGAATTATAATCCTGAACTATAGAGCAGACGCAAGCTTCGGACAGAAGACTATATACAATTATCGTGCTAGGAAACAAAAGCTGAGCTTCCAGTAAACTGCAAAAACCATTATTTACCCAAATCTCAATATTCCCTCAGCCTGCATATTACTACATTTCTTCAGAACTCAAAAAACTGCAAACTGCAAGAGGAAAATAAAGATAAGGTGCATATTTGCTGCTGAGCTCACAATAAGTAATACTTGGGTTAGTGTATAAATAGAGGTAGACTACAAAAAGTTATGCAACATTGAGATATTCCACTAGGTTGAGGATGGAGCAATGAACACTATACTGCAGCATATTCACAGCAGTTAGTGTCAACAAAAGAATGAGAGAGCTTTATATGGTTATATAACACAGGTAATAACTGGCTGAAAACAGCACTGAGATTTGCTTGGTCAGCATGGGCCTGGGCCTTCTGGCCTATGAGTTGGTACCTTCGCCTAAGAGACTTTCAAACATACCACAATAAATGTTACTGTTCTACAAGAGCTCTTGTAAACATTGGTGCATGCATTTGTTATTTGCACACTATTCTACTACCTACATCCAATCTCAGCAATGGAGCTGTTCCCAGCTGTTTATGTGACTGAATCATTTAGTAAAATAAACGATACAGCTGAAGAAAACTCTGAATTTGTGAAGAGACTAAAATGCAACATCTAATTTGAGTTACAAATCAACAACCCTTATCTTCCTGCCATCTCTTGCATATGATTTTTCTGATATATAACTGGAAAAATCCAACACCATTGAGTTGGCTGAAAAATGAAAAGGCTTTCATTATGATATTACCAGTTCAATCTATTATTGCATTTGCATTTAAACAGCATCTGTGACACTCAAATTAAAGCAGAGATGCAGTGGCTGCTTCACCAGATGTAAAGATAGGACCCACAGTCCATACAGTCTCCATTAACAAAAAATATCTTGTGCAAGATTCTCCATTTGCCAGGAAGGAGATCAGAAACTGAATTTTATAGACACTGACGTCAGGGGACACAAATGAAACATATTTACAGATTCAACCTTAACAGGTTTCATTTAAAAGTGACTGGTGTGCAGTCAGACCTAAACAGTATAACTGTTAATAAAAGCACTTTTGTCTATAAAAAATTAGATCCTAAAATCTGGAAAGGCCCAATGCTGTGATTATATATCACATGATGATATCCAGTTGGGGGGAAGAATTAAATTCCCTACAACCTTCAGACAGTTGTGGAAACTGAAGCTCAAGGTAGGCATTCACAGACTGGGATGTAATGACATTTAAAATGTCACTGTTCCATATTAGAAATACAGGTGGGTGTCCCAGGGACAAAAGGCAGTGATTCGGAGAGAAAAGTGTTTCTCAGGTTCCCTTGGTCTTTGCACGTTAGTTCTTGAACTTCTCCAAAAAGAGGAAATAATTTGATTTTACCCAAGCATCTCTTTATAAAAAATAACTCTTATTGCAGTAGACAGTCATGCAGTTAGGCAACAAGCTTACAGAGATGTGATGTCCATTGAATGTATCTTGGTGAAGCCAAACAGATTCATTGAGTATGCACATGTTTCACAATTGGAAGTGTGAAGGCACACCTATTCCCAGCTCAATAAGCAGAGGTTCATTTAAAATCTCTTCTGTTCCCTCTTCTTCATCCATTCTAATAACTGACACTGTTGATGCATTTCCAAAGAATTGTCAGCTTGACCATTTGGATTGTACCATTTCCTTTACATCCCACGTTTCTCTCTACACCTCCAGGAACACCAGCAGTCACACACAACATTCGAAATGCAGGAAGTCGGACACAGCTGCAGCATTATCACACCATATGGTCAGTGCTCCAAGGTGTTCAGCACCACGGTTCACGCTCAGCACGTCCGCGGGAAAGACTATCACTTCGCTGCCATGTGGTCCGAATGAGCAGGACTGCATCATCACATTTCTTCTGAATGGAGGGATCCTGAAGCGATTTCTGAGGTAGATCCACCTGAAAAAGGAGAGTTAGAAGAAGTCAGAATGCAGCAACTATTGAAGATGAATAAAAGCATTGTTTCAAGTCTAGTCCTGGCCTTACCCAAAGGCTATACATAGATACTGGAATAGTAATTACGAGCACAAAGGGGGAATGCATAGTGCATTTGAGTCTAAATAAAGTACTCTAATATCATAGTGGACAGCTGAAAACAACTCAATACAGGTTTGAATTGGAGACTTTCCCTGCTTTAAGTGCTCAGCTCCACATATATTAATGTACAGTCATCAGGGGAGCATCTGGCAGATAGCTTAATGACCAAAGAAGACAGGAGAGATCATCCTTTTGATATGGGAATGTGCAAAGGCAGATAGAATGCTACCATAAACAGCTGGTGAAGTATTCTGCACATTTCAGCATACCTGGTAGATCTTCCTCCAAGCACTGTTCAATGCAGCAAGAAAATGTTGCAGCTCTTCAGCGCAACTGAAATACAGGAACCATGGAGGAGATTTCTGATCATCAGACATCTCCTAGAACACAATTTGAGAAATACTGAAATAAGTGAGAATGAAATACAACAAGGCAGCAGTACAACAGATGGTTATCTAGTGTACCAACAGTAGTACGCACACCATTCCAATCTTTGACAGAATGAGGACAGCATGCATTCAAACAACTATAATATTTTATTCAAGATCCGGATTTTATGCACAATTTATATTGCAACTCTTCTCTGGCTTAAGTTCAATTTCTTGCTTAATAGGATAGTGTAAGATACAGATCAGCAATGATTTAACTAAATGACAGGACAGAGATTCATTGTTCTACTTTTATTCTCCTGTTTCTGTTGTGGAGGAAAACTATTTATGAAGTTGTGTGGCTGCTAACACCAAGGATTACCACTTGGTTCTGGAAGTGGGCTGATCAAGCTTTCAACTGTCTTGTGAAGACTAGGGATGAAGTTCATTGTTCCCCTGTATATTCATCCTTCCGATACCACAGGCTAGATAATAAAAATACTCCTATGTAATTTCTTGAACATCATTAATGTAATTCAGCACACTAGTATGTAAATTATTTAGCTCCATCAATCACACTGGAAGGGGCTCATCGATGTTGACTATTAAGAAACAAACACTAATGAGCATAACCCCATGGCCTCAACTCCCACTGCATTGCAGTCTGCCATTTTTTAAAATGGTGCTTTTTTGTCTTAAATACAGGAGAGACCAGGCACTTCACAACTTGATGGAAAAACAAGTGAACATGGACCGTACTCCGAATGATCAGTTATAAACAGCCACTGGCCCTGAGGAAAGCCAAGTGTCATTTCTCATGGCTCAGGGAGATCTCAAAATTATGCATCAAAATCATTTGTGCTTCTTCTGGAAAAGTAAGGAGGAAAATATACAAAGCTATAATGATCAGGATTGTTCCTTTATTCTATAAAGTATGCCAAGTAACCCAACCCAGGCTGTATGGCTTTGTTAAAGTACAGACACAGCACTGAATTGCCTGGCAGAAACAGTAAGCTTAAAATTTCTAGAATTTTAGATAAACATTTCACCAATTGTAAAGAGAGGTTTAGCTGCTACTCCTTGCATTCCCGCCAAAACTACTCTTCTATATTGTGCAGTAGGTGACCCTCCCAGCTGTAAACTAGGAACAGCACAGGGCATCTATGGAATTGTAGCCCAGCAACAATAAGGGCCTTTGGGACAGAGGCAGGAACAAAAGCAAAACATTTTCTAACAAGAAGTTAGTAAGTATAAGATGTTGAAGTGATACTCACCACCACACAGTACTCTCTGCCAGAGCTGGTGGAGATGCTGTTGACACTAGTTAGCTCAGCGCTACCCAACAGTCGGAAGAAACTGGTCTGAGAGTCCTCATGGCATGTAAACAGCATCCTGTCAGTCACAACAAGGCAGCATGGGATGCATGGAGAGGGTGAAATACCCTGGGGAACGATCTGACAACATAACAGTTAATACACTAAACAGCTCGCATAACAATAGGTAGCTTGTCATTGTTTCCAACTGAAGTGTAACCAAAAACCAGCAAAAATTCAGGCGCAAGAGTCTAGAATCCGTCTGCTCACTCTACTCAAGGATCAAATTCACTATGGACTCGGTCATGACAATTGCTTCATATGCAATGATATCAATGACACCACAAAGTGCCTGTTATTTAACACAAGCTATTGTCTTACACCAGGTGTACACATTGTCTCTGGTGCACAGATGGATCTGTGGGTATTTAAAGTATTGAGCCTTTGGAAAGCTAACAACAGAACATAGAACAGTACAGCACAGTACAGGCCCTTCGGCCCACTCTGTTGCGCTGAACTTTTACCCTAATCCTAAATTCTATCTAACCTCCACCCCTACCTTATACTATCATCCATATGCCTATCTAATAGCTGCTTAAATGCCCCTAATGAGGCCGACTCCACTACCCTCTCCGGCAATGCATTCCACGCCTCGACCACTCTCTGAGTAAAGAACCTACCTCTGACGTCTCCCCTATATCTACCTCCACTCACTTTAAAACTACGGCAGATAATGTTGAATTATCAGCTACAGGATATCAAGCATCTGCACATGGCCAAGAGGGATGAAAGACATTGTTTCAAGAGGCCATAATTAAAATCACAGTCAGCACTGTGGTTATCCAATAGCAGCAGTGTGGAATGCCCTTTTATTCGTTTGCAAGTCCTAATATAGACTGGATCAAAATTTTATATTAACTGCTTAACCTTCCATAATATCCAACATCAGAGCATTAACCCCTTTAACAATTCTTGCGCGGTCCTGTATGTTGGCCAGGGGGAGTCATGCAAAGCAAAATCCTACCACTGTCAATTACACAGTAAAGGATAGGACAGACAACACATACTTTACAAGTAACTTAGAAAAGAAATTGAATCTCCATCTGCTCCACTGTCTCAAAAAGTTTACAAGTATCCGTAAAGGGTAACTGACCATTTTCAGGGCGAGGTGAGCTGATCTCAGCCAGTACAATGTCTTTGCAAATCCCTGGATTCCACAACTGAATATCCAGTGATTCCTCATGAAACACAAGGTTTTCTGCATGTTGAATTACGGGTGCTTGTAACGGCACAGTCCAATATGGTAACTGTCACTAGCT
Organism: Rhincodon typus; assembly: GCF_021869965.1. NCBI lineage: Eukaryota > Metazoa > Chordata > Chondrichthyes > Orectolobiformes > Rhincodontidae > Rhincodon > Rhincodon typus. The sequence goes on along the minus strand of NC_063362.1, from coordinate 21,618,457 downwards.
GGGTTCACAATGAAGAACAACCATATGAGAAAGATACAGGAGGGTGCCCACTGTCTATACTTTATGTCTCAGCTCTCATGAAAAAATTGAGAGATAAAAATTCAAAAACACAATCACCATTAGAAGGTTGGTCATTTGCAGACAGAAATATGATATTTAATATTCCTAATTACAAAAGACAGCTCAACAGAACAAAACAAAGTAGGTGCAATAAATAACGGATGGAATATCTTACCCTATTCAATTGCAGAAAATGTATTTTGTGACTGGCATCTGTGCAGCTGAAGCTGACTTACCCCTTTTGACACTGCCTGGCAAAGGTGCTGCATCCAGTCCGCCATCTCTTCTTCATTCTCAGCACTGAGTTCCAAAGCCAGGCGCTCTGTTAGAATCACCTGGAATGTGTGCGGTCGCTCAGTTGTGCTGGACCTTCGACAACCTCCACATTGCTCTCCACTACAATATAAACAGCAAAGGGGGTTGGGGTGAGTCTTTCAAAAGCAGCATGACTGTGCTAAAACAAACAACTGGGATGAACAGAAGATTTGGACGTTCAAGACATCTCTAGTGCTTTCTGCTAGAGGAATTTGCATTTGGATTCCTTTCAATTATCAAGATAGAAAATAAATGTACGTTTCTGCAAGTTCCATAAATTTGAATTGGTGGTGAAATAGTCATACTCAATTCACGTGACCATAAAGAGGGTTGGTGTAGACTTGATGGGCTGAATAGCCTCTACGTGCATTGTAGGGATTCTAAGAAAGATCTATTATACTTTCCAATTAGAATTCCAAACTTCCATAATTCTAAAGTTTTCTCCACTGCATTACTTGGAACTCTAAAATATGTCAATCATGCTGTGTTTCAAAAGATACAGGAGAAAAATATTCATCATTTATTCATTTCCTTGTGACATCACTCATTCTTCTCTGAATGTGGTCAGTCCACACACAACAGCTCTTTTACCTGCTAGCTGGGGGTCTACCCTCTTAACTGATCATTGAGTCTGTTGCCTTTTGTGAATTGCGCATCGTGTGACCTACATTTCTTATATTTGCTGATCTTTATATTACTTCTGATCTACCCATATTAAAACTTTCTCTGTCATTGGTTCCAACTATTTGCCATTTGGGCCCAACTACTTCTGCTGGTTCCTAAACTGCTTCCTCAGAATCAGCTGTCCCTCCTAAGTTGGCATCGTATGCAAATAGTAGCAAACATGCTGAGACGAGCTAACTGAACTTAGAATCTCCCTAGTTTGTAAGCTCTCCTACTCATCACCTTAAATTAGTTGACCCATTACGGATAATTTTTCCTTGTTAACTTAGCTCTATTTTATATTTTGTCCTCATAAAGTTATTCTGTTTCAAGAGCTTTAAGTATTCAGCAACTTAGATCCTAGTTCCAATAACTTAATAAAGCTGGGATTGGATTGGTTTATTTGGAACTGAGGTGGCCATTCAGGGCCTTGAGTCTGGCTTCCTATTCAATTAGATCATGTCTCAATTTGTAATTTAACACCATCCATCTGCTTTGATTCTATAATTGTTAATGTGCCTGCCTAAGAAAAATCCATCAATCTCAATTTAAACATCTTCAATTCACTCCCAACCTCAGGTTTTCAGTGCTGATTTCCTCTATCCTTAGTGTGAAATATTTCTTCACATGACCTCTACAAGGCAATAGACAGGGAGACAGACACACAGGGAGGCAGAGACACACACACACACACAGAAAGAGAAAGAGAAAGAGAAAGAGAAAGAGAAAGAGAAAGAGAAAGAGAAAGAGAAAGAGAAAGAGAAAGAGAAAGAGAGAAAGAGAAAGAGAAAGAGAAAGAGAAAGAGAAAGAGAAAGAGAAAGAGAGAAAGAGAAAGAGAGAAAGAGAAAGAGAGAAAGAGAGAGAGAGAAAGAGAAAGAGAGAAAGAGAAAGAGAGAAAGAGAAAGAGAGAAAGAGAAAGAGAGAAAGAGAAAGAAAGAGAAAAAGAGAAAGAGAAAGAAAGAGAGAGAAAAAGAGAAAGAGAGAAAGAGAGAAATGCACACAGAGGTGAACGTATACAGAAACTGAAGCCTGAGTTTTGCACAGACGTACTTACGCCAAGTTTACTGACATTAGTGGTGTTACATCTATCCTGTCGGGGTACTGATACAGGATTCCATTGCTGCAGAAATAAAACAACTTTATCAATGGAATGGCACTGGTTGGCTATTCTCAACATAATGATACCAGAAATTCTGCAACTCAGTTCTAAATAATCAATGAATGAGACCATACCAATGTTCTTGATTCGCAGCCAGGGGAAACAATCTAACAATGTCTATACTGTGAAACCACTTCAGGAACTTGCATGTCTCAATGAGTTTACCTCCTATTGTTCTAAACTCCAGACTCAGTTGACTTTGCTTCAGATTGTGGAACAACCCTTTTAACTCCAGGAACCAATCTACTGAATCTTTGCTGTACCACTTTCACTGCAAATATATCTCTCCTTGTAATATGGAAATGATTCATTTGCAATGTTTTTATTCCCCAAACAGATTAAGTTCCATTTCAGAACAATCCATGTTATCGTAAACAGCATGATTTTATGTCACAATATCTAAATTTTCCCACAATGTTAGAAAAATCAAACTGAGTGGCTGTTTGCAATAGATCATCTCAATGGTATGGTAACAGTTCAGTATGAAAGTAAATATAATAGAAAGCAAGATGCAGCTTGTGCAGGTACAACACTGGTAAGCAATGTGACTAGGATGGAGCTATACAGTACTTCATAATGGCTCAAGGATCTTTTGCTGGTAATTGGGCTAATAATGTGAAGTAGCCCAAGTCACAGAATATTCTGACTTAGACTTATAAATCGCTGTTTTTGAATAGTCGCTATGTCAGAATCTTTTCTGGAAGTAACATCACTACAAGAACTGTAGAAGCTCAGTGAGCTACCACAACTTACTCAAGACAAACTATAGCAAGCTTGAACTCCTATTCAGTGCTAGGCCTGTGTTGAGCTTGGTACTCTTAGCCAAGGCACTCGGTGCCCCATTGCCATAGGAAACAAATACTGAATCAACCAGCTTTATTAGGACCCCAAGCAAGGCTCTGTTTGGGCGGTTATGATGTCACTGATGGTCGAGCTGTTAATCTAAACTGTATTTCTAGGATCACATCATAAGCACAGAAACTAGGGAGAAGTCCTACACAGCTACAGATACTCAGCAACAGTTAATGTCTACAGGGGAGCAGAGCAAGGAAAATCTTGAAATAAAAATAGAAATCCTTCCTGCTAGTCTATAAATATTCAGTATTCTTGCCAAATATATCCAATAGATCTACAGATTCCAAGAGGAAAAAATTGAATGTAGTGCTCAAATCTGATGCAGAGAACCTTACCTAAGCACTACATAGGAGGCCTTCCAGATCGGTGAGCCCAAATAACTGGTGCCAGCCTTGTAATGCAGAATTCCCTCTTTTGTAACCGTATTTCCATGTGCCATGTAGAGATTCCTCTGGGGCCCTGCTGTTACATCCATGGGATCCTCCCAATGAATCAAACTGTAGAGATGAATAGTCACCTCAGACACCTGAAAATATATCCACAAGAGTCAGGCACAGCAGCACCTGCAACAATACCGGTGCAAAGGAGACATGTACACAAAACAACTTTCATTCCACTTTCTAAAAAATCTTCTGATGCTTCTCCCCTCGAGTATTCCCTGTCAACTTGTTGATACTTTTCAGTTCAAAATGCACTGTAGTATATGATCTTCCTCCTCCCTGCGTTTCATTTTAATGCTTGACCTCACCTTTTACAAAATTTACCAGAAGAAAAAACCCAAACTGAGACCATCCAGCAGAACATAATCCATCTCAGTTACCACATTACCTCACATCTTGATTCCTGGGCCACAAATTTGGTCAGTGCCAGTTTCTGCATGGTTGCATCAGTAAGGATGCTGGGATATGGAGGCTCTCTGCAGCCCTTAATCATGGCAGATCTCAAGGCAGCAAGGAAAAACCTAAACATCAGGAAAAATAAGGAAAACACCATAACTGGTGCTCAAATAAAATGTGACTAAATAAGCCAAAATAACTAGTTAGAGGTATTACCTTTAGTACTACACGTTCTTGAATCATATTGCTATTACTGCAGACAAACTACTGCCGCTGCTGATACATACTGGAATTAATCAGCAGTTTCCTTATTCCAATGTTTCCCCTTCAGAGGAAAAGCCTTTGGCATATTCTGACACACAGTTCTACAGATGCCAAACATTCTCTGATACCGCAACCCAACAGATGTGCAAGGTTACATTTTGAAAGCAATCTGTTCTTTATGGCTGTGGACAGCTGCACAATTAAGCATTTTTTTTTCCAGTGTCCAACACAATAATTTCCAAGTCGGTTTTGGAGACAGCAGCTAAAGTTAATAAATTGGACATGGTCATTGAAGTTTGCTCCTTTAAAGATCTGACCAAGATCAGCAAACTTTGTAGATTGGCACTAAGTGATTTTCAGAAAAAACTTTGGATTCATGATTGTCACCCAGACATTTAAAAAAGCTCTCTTTAGTGTGAACCTAGTACAAATTAGGAATCATTGCTACATGCAAGAAGTGATTGGGGTTAGGAACCTTGTTCCACACAAAAATAAACAGATGATGCTGAATTAACTCTCAGTTTTAAAATGGAGGTTCATAGATTTTTGTTAATTAAAAAAGTATGAAAGGATAGTGGGCAAAGAGAAATATGGAGTTAAGCCACCGATCAGACATAATCTCAATAAATGGCCGAGCAGGCTTGTGAGCTCAAATTATCTGCTCCTGTTCCTATGTTCCTAATTTGTAATTTCCAGACTCTTGAGAAAAGCATTAAAAGCTAGTAACAAGTCACCTGGGAGAGTGGCTCACGACAGTATTATTACAGGACATATTTGAGGTTTAAGACAATTTAATCACATACTTGGAACTTGATTCAAAGCAGATGTCCTCAATATTTATTTCAAACTCAAACACACATAAATACCTGTATAAGCCCAGGAATCAAAGGACAGGCTCAACATCCAGTTTGGAAGAGTTAGAGGTGACTTGATTTGAAACATGCAAGATTCTGAGAGGCTCTGACAGAATGGGGAAAGGATGTCTCCTCTTGTAGGAGACTCTAGAACTAGGGTCAATGTTTCAAAGTAACGGGTAGCCCATTCAAGGTAGAGATGAGGAGAATATTTTTCTCACAGACGGTCGTGAATTGAGAACTTTCTTCCTCAAATGTGGAGGAGACACAGTTGTGGAATATTTTTAAGCCAGAGATAAATTCTTGATAAGCAAGGGGTGAAAAGGTCATTGGGGTAAGGGGGAATGTGGAAAAATCAGGTCAGCTAAGATCTTATTGAATGGCAGAGCAGGCTTGATGGACTCAGAGGTACTAATTAATGTGTTCACATCCAAAAGTACCTAGGTAGCTGCAAGGGCAGGGTATTATTAAAGGGAATGATGTGGAGATGATGCCAGATCGCACTATTTATGATTACTGCGATTTGTACTTACTCTGTAAGAGATTCATCCGCTGTGTCAAGCAGGAACTGTCTCCGCCGGTTGGTGCAAACAAGCTGAATAGTCTGCTGACCAAGCCCCACCTTTAATAGTGAAGAGTGAGTGAAATACAGCAAACATTCAATACACAGGTAAGCACACACAAAACCAAAACTTACCTAAATTAAGTAATACAGCAGCAAATTATACTGGGAATTACAAGAAAACATTAGGACCAAATCTTCCAGTCAGTGTAGAAACCCATGTTTCTAATGCTGACCAGACAAAAGCTACCCATTTACCTTCCTCTAATTGTTTTGACCAAATTTTGAATGGAGGATCTTGTAAAACTCACTCAGTGCAGGAAATCTCTGATATCACAGAAGGGAATCCATGTCCCCACCCTCCCCCCACATGTTACAGCACTAGCAGCTGTAGCTTGTTAAGACTTTACATATCTTAGTGAATGGTGCTAGCGAACAGTGAGGGCAGTGGCTGAGTAGAGTACAAGGTCAGGGGGCATAGCCAGGGTGGGCGTGTGTGGGGTTGGGAGTCAGTTGCATACTCACCCAGGAGTCACACTAGGATATTTCTGTCCAAGATTTCTTGGGTAAACATTCAGGTAAGTCAGTCAATTGTCATGTGTCTGTCTCCAACTCTAACTCAATCAGAAACTTTATCAGAGGGCCTTGGGGAGAAGAGACAACTTCTGCAGAGTCAGTGCAATGTGTCTCTGATGAGTCAGTGCAATGTGTCTCTGATGATCCAGTGATTGGAAGATTTGCAATACTTTATAATAAGGTTTTTCAGGAATTGTATTTTTATGATCATTGATCCTGTCTTACATTTTTTTTCTGAAGGCATTGCAAATTAAATGAAAACAGCTCTTTCTCAGTTATTGATCATGGTTCAATGAAAGCTTTCTTGATATGTAGGAAGTCTGGGAAAAAAAAAATCATCCTTTTTGTGAACATTCAGATATTACCAACATCATCTCTGGGACTGTGTTGTTTTATATGGTATGTTCCGCTTGTGTATTTGTCTCTTTCTGAAAAGATGAGCAGATTCACTCTGCCTCCTGACCATCCACTGGAGAGCAATCTTTCTCTCCAACAGTTTTACAATTATCTGCTGCAGCTCCACAAAAGAGATTTGCAGGTAAAAGACAGGATTGTCACTGTATCCAAAACAGGATTGTGCATGGCACAGACAATGACTGAATTTTACAGCAATTTCCCTCCTCCGGTTTTATCTGGAAGGCACAGTCTTGCTGATCTTCAACTCTACAGGTGACAGAAACCCTCCAGTGTCCAACACAAGTGGCCTTTGTTCATTGAAAGAGGTCAAAGAGTCTCAGTAGGATATTAGAGTGGAGGGTTGGTGGGACATAGAAACCGAAAAGGATAAGGCTATCATAACTAAGTCCTATACATCCTCAGCTGACACCCAATACCTGTGCATTCTCCAGCAAACTCACCGAAATGTAATCAAGCTCATTGTAAGACACAGCTTCTTCCATTGCATAGGGCTTGTCTGCAGCTCCTGTATAGACCAATAGATTGAGTTAGACACAGACATAGTATTCCAATTCACAGCACCGTTTTCATTGCAGTGACTTAAACAGCTTCTCTGTTGCACAGTTGCACAACTCCAATTCCCATGTTGTATACAACACTAAGCTTCATTTCAGAGATAATCTGAATAGTGCAGGACTCGTAGCTCTTCTTATTTATATGTGACATCTCAGCCAACAAGACTTAGTGCTCTAATGCAATGTTTTTTGCAAAGCCCCTTTTCTATCCTCCTGAATTGAAAGTGTAGATCCTTGCTAAGTACAGCAGAAGGAGTGTCAGTCTTTTTTTTTTAAACAAAAGCATCTTTTGTAAGTGGTCTCAATATTGTCATAACCTTGAAACTATTGCTAAAATAGCAAAAACTTGGACAAGGGAAACAGCTGCTATTTCAACACATACAGATACATTACTTGTGCTAGCTGTGCTATTAACAAATTTACTTTCAAAGCTATTGACTTTTGGCATTAAACTGAAAAGTAGCAGAATTGTGGAATGTGCTCTGCAAAATGTTCAAATCGAAAGAAAAGTCAACTTATTGGGGTCATCTTAAACAGGAACAGTTGTTCATTTCAGCAAAAGGCTGGGATGTGATCTTCAAGGTGATGCATTTCACTCAAGTGTATGACATCTACTCCAGCACCAACCTCAAGAGAATTACCTTTTCTCAACAAGTAGATGTAACAGTCAGTCAACAGCACGTACAGCAACTGCAGATTCCCCTCCATATGACCTGTCCACATTCGTATCATCTGGGAAGAGAAATAGTAGGAGCAGAGATAGAAGAGAGAAAAAAAATTGAAGTGCAAACTGTTTCATCAAAAAAGAACAACAACCATAAAATCGCTAACAATTCAGTTTAGAGGCCGAGTTTGTGAAATTGAGCAAACGAAACTAAACGTCTTACTTCAGTTAACCAGGCTCTGGCCTGGTATCTGGATCAATAGAGTTTACAAGTTGTTCAGCAACTTCAGCAATCTTTCATTCAGAGACAAAAGCACTATATATCTGCAAACAGCAACCCCATATACATACTTTCCAGTGGGGGTCTGAAGTGAGGTCCCTTTTTGCTTTCTATACAATCAACATTTGTCCACTGATGTTTTCGCTGATTAATTTAGGTTAGTTCTCCACTTGTCTGATTCTTACTGCTCAGTTTATATTTCCATGTTTTAGTTTCTCTGTCAGTTGTTTATATTTTTTCATATATTTTACCCTGAGCTTTCATCCATTTATGATCTGGTGGTTTATTTCCCATTTTGTCTTGAGACAATAGAATCAAAGATCCTTTTCTTGGAAAGTCAGAGCTAGAAAAGAGATCCTTTTACCCACATTGAGGGCACCCAATCTCTTCAGAGGAGTCAATATAGTTGGATTATTTCCATCTACCCCTACTCCTTGGTGCTGGCAATTGTCCAGTGTCTTATCCAAGGAGCTATTTACATTGTGCAAGTGCCAGCAAGGTACGTGAGCCTGAACTGGTGTTTATCCCAGATTTGCACTTTCCAGTAGGGGTCACTGGATAGCAATCAGAAGTTGTAGCTGTGGATGAAAGATCTGATCTCGCTGAAACTTGGTGTTGAGATGAAGCGCAATATTCCAAATGCTATTCCAGCTTTGGTCAGCACAAACTAGAGACTGACCAGTGAGTTCAGGTTTCTTGTATTTAACTTAAAAAATTCAAAGTGATTTTCTAATGTAGTCTTGCCCTGAGCGCTCTCACCTTGTAAAGTTGCTCTTCATTCTCCTTGAAAACGTGAATCATCAGCAAAAGCAGCAGATTATTGTCAACCCTGAGGGGAAAGGGATGGGAAGATTAATCACGAGACTGCTGCCTCCACCTATGGCAACAGATGTTGCAAAGCACTGGAGCAATGTACCAAGCTGTTTGTCAAATCAGACTGATTAAAAGAATATGGAGGGGAAAAACATCTTTATAATATTTTGTGTGAAGATCACAAATTATACATTGAGGATCCCTCCACCAGAATAACGAGCCTGAGTAAAAAAAAAAAAAAAGTGCAAATTGTTTCTTCCTCTTTTCAGTTCATATCTACGTGGTGCTATTTTCGGAACAAAAAAAATCTATAGGCGGCATCATCAAGGGCTACTGTCACTCATTATTTGTTGACTGATATTTCAGGAATGTCTATGAAACCGACACAAATTAGAAATGCAGGTAAAGAAAAAAGAGGAAAGATAAATGCAATCATGAATCTTTAGAACTGGAGTACGAATAGAACAGCACAGAACCAAGGAACTGGCACCCACCACTACCATGCAGTATAAAAGATAAATTTTTCTATGCTGCCTCTGGCTCCTTTGCAAATTACCTTAGAACCAGCTCTTCGGTTATTGGCTTTTCGGCCACTGAAACTGTTCTTTTATGATTTTGAACAACTCTACCTAATCTCTGCTCCAAGGAAAAACAGTTCAACTACTCCAGCCTACCAAGATAACCTTAATCCTCCATCTCTAGAATCTAGTAACTCTCTCCTGAAACCATCCCAAAGGCCTTTACATCTTTCTGGAGTGTGGCACCAAAACTGAACACAATATTCAAGCATTCACAGGCTCCTCTCTCTATTGTTTTAGTCCGTAATGTCCATCCTGATTCATCCAACGAAATCTTCAGTGCTGAAGTGATGCTATGATAGAATAAGAGCTCATAAGATGGAGGGGATAAAATATTCTCCACACACCCCTCTCTCACACAGAAGGTTGAAAGTCTATGGAATTTTCTTCCCCAGAGTGTGTGGTGGAAACAAGGTCATTCAATATTTTTAAGGCAGAGCTTGATGGATTCCTAATTATATGGGAGTGAATGGGTATGGGGTTAGGCAGGAAAATGGAATTGAGGCCAGAATCAGATCAGCCATGACCTTATCATATGGCAGAACAGGTTATCAGGTTCTGATCAGCCAACTCCTGTTCATAAATTATATATTCATTTGAAAGCGTACATGCCACCACAGGAAATGGGGTGGGGGTGGTCTCCTTTATTTAAGTTTATTGTTATACTTACTGATAGAGCAGGTGGTTTGGTATGGGAACAGATAGAGCCAGTAATAGCTTTGTCATGGTGAACACTGCATCTCACCAGACTCAGAGCCAACAAGAGCTGATCATCAGTTAGGTGTGCATTTCGAGCAGAGGAATTACTAAGTTCACATTCAATGCATGGAATGCAGTTGTAGCTGTCAGTGTGGATTTTCAGAGGATTTGTGTGGTTTGTAGCTTAAGGAAGAAATCTACACAGGTACTCACAGAGCTATCTGACAGAAACAGACAGCAGAGTTAACTTGGGAAACTGTGGGGAAGGCAATTAGGTATATCTACCAGGAACCCAAAGAGCTGAGGCATCCACAGTAGTGAGGCCAGTAAAGAAAAGGTGGCAGGTCACATAGCTGAAAAGCTAATAGAGGGACTCCTATAGAACCTTACCTTGGGAGGAACAGCTGGAGTACTAAGAAAAATAAATTTCAGAGGGGGGCAGCATACCTTTGGGATTGGCACCAGGAACACAAATATGGACTGGAATAGGCATTCAACTCCTGGAGCTTGCTCCGCAATTCAATAAGATCATAGCTGATCAAAACCTCACAGCCACATCTCCACCTACCGTCAATAACCTGCTTAACAAGAATCCACCTACCTCCGTTTTAAAAATATTCAAGCACTCTGCTTCCATCACCAATTCAGGGTCAGAATTCCAAAGAATCACAACACTCCAAAAATAATTCACTTGATCTGTGTTCTAAACAGTGATCCCTAGTTTTAGATTCCCCGATAAGATGAAGCGTCCACTCCACATCTATCCTATCAAGGTATTTCAGGATTTTGTGTTCCAATAAAGTCACTTCTTATCTTGCTAAGCTTCGACCAAGACCAAAGTCCAAGACATTCTAGCTTGTCCAACTTTTCCCCACAGGACAACTCATCCATTCCAGGAATTAGTTCAGTAAATCTTCTCTGAATTGCCTCCATGTTCTTCTTTAAATAAATGACCAATATGGTGCACTCCAGATGTGATCTCACCTGTACCTTGTATAAGTGAAGCATAATCTCCCTTCTGTTATATTCAATTTCATAGTAGTGTTATGACCGGGAAATGGCCAAACCCCTCCTGATAATTAAACTAAAACACAAGCCCCAATCTATTATGATAAGTGAAGGGGTTCCCCTCTAATAATTATCCCTGAAACATCCAGAGAAGCTTGCCTTTCCCCTCGTAATCTATTAAAAGAGTGGTTAAAAAAGAAAATTCCTGATCTCCACTTTACAAGTAACAAGAAACAATTTATTTATTTAACACAACAATGAACAAGTTAACAAAATTACTACCAAACCAACAATTCCCCCTTATACTACTAACTACCTCCTAACTGGTCTAAATTCTACTGGAATGCTGTTTAAATAAAGACAAGTCCCACTAAAATAAACCCAATTAATAAGAAGCAATAAATTATAACTTGATCTCTCCAAGTTCACACAGACTGTCTTCTGGAATATTCTGTTGTCTCTGGTCTCTTCACTAACACCTTTCTTCCGTTAATTCTGCTGTCAGGGATGTTTTATCTCTATAATTTCTTCAATGAGGACTTTGAACTAAAATACCACGGCACCGTTGATTAATTAAACAGGCTTTCTCCGAGAGCTGAATGGTGCTAACTCTGGCAGGTGGTGGATGGCTCTCTCCAATTTTCCAAATGCCCTCACCTTATATAATGACATAAATCAAATTCTCATTATATGACTGGTTTCATGTTGTCAACACCATCAGATTTAAATTCGGTTAGCTTTCTGTATCTAGGTGCTTCTTTTAAATTAATTGGCCGAATTCAAACTTGTTCCCTTGGAAAAAATGCTGCTTGGCTGTTCTATACAAGAGAAGGTTTCCATTCGGGCACTCTGTGCGCCAGCATTTATAACCTTCCAAGTACAGACAAAGCACAAGCCCTTAAAGGGATCATGGCACTCTTTACCCCACGATCATTTTTACCAACAAATTCTAACTTCCTGCCTTCCAATTCATGAATACTCTACCCAACTTCTTAACAGTAGGAACAATACAAGTTTTTGTAAGCTATACTGTGAAGTTAAGTGTTTACTTTGCTTTATTTTTTAATGTACATTAAAATTTTTGTTTACAAAACATAAAATTCCATGATGTAGCTCTGTTGGGTTAATTGATGTGTGTTTGGATTACTACTTTAAATGTTGTGGTCCCAAACAGGATTGTAACACTTAGTAAATATTAACAGAAAGCACTGACCACTTAGTACTTTATCCATGCTTTCTCTCCACCAGCAAATCCCCACTTTGGTCCTTTATCAATCCTACCACTCTTGACAACCACTTTACTATTAAGGCATTAACTGAAGTAGTGTAATTTGTTTCATTTGCTTTCTCCATTTTTAATATTTAGCCTAATGCTCCAGTATTTGATCAAATTAGTACCTGCTAAAACTTTTATTTGTGCTTTATCCCACATGTAAATGTTTAGGAATGCAGAGAACTCCAGCTTTGGTTGTTCTCCTGCTCCTTACATGTGGAAAGGTACTGGACTATACCTGAACCATCTCTCCTTTAAAGACCATCAATTGCTCCAGTACATTTCTGTGTCTCAGTCTTATTATCTCACTCTATCATACCATAGAAATACAGAAACTAGGCGGAATAGGCCATTCAACCCTTCGAGCTTACTCCACCAATATGATCATGGGTAATCCTCTATCTCAATGCCAAGTTCTTCTTACAAAACCCCATGATATCTTCATGATTTAAAAAAAAAAATCAATCAATCTGTTTCCTAAATATACTTGGTGACTCCAACTCCACAGCCTTCTGCAGTACTGAATTCCACAGGTTAGCCACCCTGGGTGAATAAATGTTGCCTCATTTGTGTTAAATGGCCTATCCCATATCCTGAGAGGTTCTCCAATCCAGGAGTTATACTTAATACACAGAGAAACTACAACACAGATTAGAATCTTAATGCTGTGTAGACCAGATTGGTAACGGAGAAAACCGACACAGACACCAAAAAGAGGGAGGTGAATAGTTTTTTATCCCCAAAATGAACGTAGCAGCGCCAGTGTGTGAAACAAAGAACAAAGAAAATTACAGCACAGGAACAGGCCCTTCGGCCCTCTAAACCCGTCACCTATTTTCCAAGGATCTGTATCCCTCTGCTCCCTGCCCATTCATGTATCTGTCTAGATACATTTTAAATGATGCTATCATGCCCACCTCTACCACCTTCGCTGGCAACACGTTCCAGGCACCCACCACCCTCTGTGTAAAGAACTTTCCACACATATCTCCCTTAAACTTTTCCCCTCTCACCTTGAAATCGTGACCCCTAGTAATTGAGTCCCCCACTCTGGGAAAAAGCTTCTTGCTATCCACCCTGTCTATACCTCTCATGATTTTGCAGACCTCAATCAGATCTCCCCTCAACCTCCGTCTTTCTAATGTAAATAATCCTAATCTACTCAACCTCTCTTCATAGCTAGCGCCCTCCATACCAGGCAACATCCTGGTGAACCTCCCCTGCACCCTCTCCAAAGCATCCACATCCTTTTGGCAATGTGGCGACCAGAACTGTACGCAGTATTCCAAATGTGGTCGAACCAAAGTCATGTACAACTATAACATGACCTGCCAACTCTTGTACTCAATACCCCGTCCGATGAATGAAAGCATGCCGTATGCCTTCTTGACCACTCTATTGACCTGCGTTGCCACCTTCAGGGTAGAATGGACCTGAACACCCAGATCTCTCTGTGCATCAATTTTCCCCAGGGCTTTTCCATTTACCGTATAGTTCGCTCTTGAATTGGATCTTCCAAAATGCATCACCTCGCATTTGCCTGGATTGAACTCCATCTGCCATTTCTCCGCCCAACTCTCCAATCTATCTATATTCTGCTGCATTCTCTGACAGTCCCCTTCACTATCCGCTACTCCTCCAATCTTCGTGTCATCTGCAAACTTGCTAATCAGACCATCTATACCTTCCTCCAGATCATTTATGTATATCACAAACAACAGTGGTGCCAACATGGATCCCTGTGGAACACCACTGGTCACAGTTCTACATTTTGAGAAACTCCCTTCCACTACAATTCTCTGTCTCCTGTTGCCCAGCCAGTTCTCTATCCATCTAGCTAGTACACCCTGGACCCCATGCGACTTCACTTTCTCCATCAGCCTACCATGGGGAACCTTGTCAAGCACCTTACTGAAGTCCATGTATATGACATCTACTGCCCTTCCCTCATCTGTCAACTTTGTCACTTCCTCAAAGAATTCTATCAAACCTTGAGGAATGTTAAGAACAGCCGGGGTGACTATAATCCTGAAATTTGGAGTGACTTATTTTGCTATACTCAGGACTTTACAGCTTGTTTATGATGGAACAGCCACCTACTGGAATTTGGAAATCACATTTCAATGGTAACTACAGAGATGAAGGACTCAAACACCAGCCGGAAGAGCTTTATCAAGTGTTACGGCTTCCATGAGGCAAGTACTAAACTTAATATTGTTTGTTATTTACTCCCAACTAAAACTAAACATGGTTAGAATATTTAATGATCGCACCACTTTACCTGAAGTCAGCAGGATGGGTTAATTCAGAGGGACTACTTTGAGCTTTCTCTTCCTCCTCTGTTCTCTCAGAGGTCACGGTTTGAATTTGCAACTGCTCCAAGCTGGTCTCAGATACCTTGCTGGTTTCAACATCAGCCTGTTTATACTTTTCTGGAACAGCTTCTGCATATTCAATTCTGTGGCTGTCTGTCTCGTCTACAGGAGAGACTTTCTCTCCTTTGCACATTTCTGTGCCAGCAGCTTCATGGCTACTAAAAACATGCGATGGTTGGCTTTCCCCTGTAGGGTCATAGTGGCAGCTACCTGTTCCACTAGCACTTGGACTCTCAACGGTAAACTTGTAGAAATCCAGGGTAGGTGGCATCCGCTCACTATATTGGCTAAACGGAGGTTCTTCCGGGGCTTCCCCCGGGACAGAAGTCCGAAAGGGCTGCTCAGGTAGGTGATCCCCATTTGACATCCAGGTATTGGCATCCAACGTCCCATTGAGCTGCTCCATCACCTTGCTCAAGGGATTCCCTACACTGTTCATAGATGTGTCCTTCATCTGTGGTATTAACAGACCTGGCTGAGGGGCATCGGCATCAGACTCTCTACGTGTCACTAGAGACAACTTGCCCTGGGAGTTGCTATCCTCTTCGTCAGCATCAATCTCTTGGGATTTCTGTAAGCCCAATTTTTCATTCTGATCTTCTTCTAGTTCAGCATCACTGCTCTGTTTGGACTTTGCACCTTCTCTTGTTGACAGCTGTACCTCTGTATTTTTAATATCTAGAATTTGTTCCTCAGATCTTGTTCTCTTCTTTTTGGGTGTTCTCCTCTTCTTTGCCAATCTATGGAATTGAAATGATGAACAATTATAAACAGCAACTCCTTCAATGTTTCAGGAAGGAATTGCACCGTTCAGTGGGAGCCTTTTTCCTCGGATGGTGATGGCTAGCACGAGGGGACATAGCTTTAAATTGAGGGGTGATAGATATAGGACAGATGTCAGAGGTAGGTTCTTTACTCAGAGAGTAGTAAGGGCGTGGAATGCCCTGCCTGCAAAAATAGTAGACTCGCTGACTTTAAGGGCATTTAAATGGTCATTGGATAAACATATGGATGATAATGGAATAGTTTAGGTTAGATGGGCTTCAGATTGGTTTCACAGGTCGGCGCAACATCGAGGGCCGAAGGGCCTGTACTGCGCTGTAATGTTCTATGTTCTATGTTCACTGACTCAGATACAGCGACCTTTCACAACCTTGAAGCATTCCAATCCACTTCAGATTAGCTAACTAAGTTTTTTTTAAATTTATAGTTACTGTTGTAATGTAGATAATTTGCAAACAAAAAAAAGTTATTTTTTAAATTCATTTTGGTGTGTGACCATCTCTACCAGCATTTATGGCCCGTCCCTAATTGCCCAGAAGGCAGTTAAGGGTCAACCTTAACTGCTGAGGGTCTGGATTCACATGTATTCCAGACCAAGGAATGATGGCAGATTTCCTTCCCTAAAGGACATTAGTGAATCAGATGGGATTTTCCTTATCATCATTTCATGATCATCATTTACTTCTTATTTCCAGAGTACTACTGAATTCAAATTACACCATCTGCCATGGCAGGATTCAAATCCAGGTCTCCAGAACATTACCAAGGTCTCTGGATCAATAGTCGGGCAATAATACCATTAGGCCATCACCTACTCCCTCACAAACTCTCACAAACAGTAGTGTGACTAGAATTATACGTTTTTATAAAATGTGATATCAGTTGAGAATTAAATATTGGTTAGGACTTTTAGAGATAGCAAAGCCCTGCCTGGTACTCAAAGGCATAGAAAGCAGTTAATGTCAATCTCTTTAGGAGGCTGGGAACAAAAATCAGATAGTATGTTTCCAGGCAAAAGTTAATCCACAACCCAACTCCCCAGTAAAGCCTTATTTACAATGGCTGACCTAATTACTTCAAGCTCTGCACTGTTCTCTTGGACATCTGGTGTGCTCTCCTCTCTTTCCAGCTCAGAACATGGCACCATGCTGTCATTTGGTGTAAGTGTAGACACCTCGGTCTCATTATTGAAGGGGTTGTAGCGCAGGGTTGGACTCCTAGTTTTGTTGTTTGATGGCAGACTCTCTGAAGTTCCAGATCGGGGACAACTACTGACTGTGTCTGTCAATTCACCTTCTATAGAGAAAAAGGATACAAAAACGTGAAAGCCATTGTTTATTTTGGGAATTGTTTTCATTTAAACACAAGTATGTATTTTCTTAAATTAACAAAACAACAAGGAGAATGAGTTATTTGATGCAGCATTTTAAGAAAGACTGATAAGTTAGTGTACCATTGAGTACATCTCCCACCATTACCTAGGGCTGCATCTGTAAACCTACAATTAGGATTGCACATCCACTCACTTATTATCAACACCACATTGCATGGTGAGATTAATTATCCAGAATTCTGAATAGAAAGATATTGCTGTCTCAGAAATATACTGAGGCTGCTTTAATTTCTTCTGTGGAAGTAGAGGGGTACTGGACGGTCTGAGTTACAAAGATAGGCTGGGACTTTTTCCACTGGAGCATAGGAGAATGAGGGATGATCTCAGAGTTTTATAAAATCATTAAGGGCTTTGATAAGTTGAACTGAAGGGTCTTTTCCCTAGGGTGGGAGAGTTCAAAGCTAGGGGACATATTTTTACGGTGTGAGGAGAAAGACTTAAAAAGGACAAGAGTGGCAACTTTTTTCTTTACACAGAGGATGGTTTGTGCATGGAATGAGCTGCCAGAGGAAGCGGTGGAAACAGGTACAGTGGCAACATTTAAAATACATTTGGATAAGTACATGAATAGGAAAGATATGAAGGGATATGGTTCAAATGCAGGCAAGTAGGACTAGTTGAACTGAAGGGTCTGTTTCCATAACTGGCTCTCATTCAAGTAAGCCACTCTTGTACAGGGTTCAGTTATGTTTCTGGTGTAATGAAGGAACCATTACATACAAAACAATACAGATCCGATACAAAGTCCCATTTAGATGTCAGAACAGTTTGAATGAAGAACAGCAAGCAAATAGCCAAGAAAGTAAGGTGGAATAGGAACCAAATGTTTTGAAGACCACACTCACAAACTTATCTTAGCCAGATTCTGGAGGGTGAATTTTTTTCAGGAGCTGAAATAGGGATTAAAAGGTAAGAGTTGACTACTCCAGTTACAGGAGACACTGAGGCACCACTAAGCCAGCAGTGGTCAATCATTAGGCCATTGCCAGGACTGCCATCTTGTTGAGGTCACGCAGGGCTGTCAGCCGAAAGAGCAATGCCAGTGTTTATGCTACCGTCCCAGAATGAGGGCAAGAACAAATTACAGAACCTCCTAGCATTGTTCTGGATTTTGCAGGCATAGCCATGATGTAAATCATCTCCTGCTTACTGCTGAATGTACTCATCAAGGACAATTCCAGAACATAAAATAGCTGCCAATCCTCTGAAGTCAATTAAAAGGATAGGGGTAGGGGGGGATGTGAAGTAGTTGAAGAAATAAAGGTGGAGGAAGACTCTCAACACTTGTACCAATAAAGACCAAGGATTAGTTTATAATCAATTCTCCTACCTGGAATCAACCACCCTAAGCTGAGAGTTCTTGAAAGACAGACATGAAGCAGAACTGAACCAGAGTGAATGATAGTTTAGTAGAACTGTATCATTTTGGCAGTGTGTAACTTCAAGTTTATAATATTCTTGGTAAAGGGCACCTTTTTAAAATGTCTAAATGTCCTTTCTAAATGTCCTCCACGTTGGTCTTTGAAAAATCATAAGCCATATTTCTGGATGATTCCATCTGCAAAGAATCTGAACCCACCAAATAGCAACATAAATTATGCCTTGACAGAAGCCCCTTATATAGCATTGTAAAGATCCAGTTACACTTGTAACTTGATTAGGTCACAATGAAATAAAAGGTGGATTAAACTTAATTAAATAAAAACAAAAACACAGCAGACTGTGGCTGTACACACTTGGCGTTACAGAAAGTCATTGATTAGCTCAGGTTGGTTGCTGTGCCAGGACATAAAACAAAGTCAAATCGGAAAAGCATTTAAAAAAGGAAGTGTGTCCATTCTGATACTCTCCACTGGAAAGTTGGGACTTATTTCAACACAGAGGAACTGCATTACATTAAGCAATTTCCAGATTTCTAAACTTCTAATCAGCAGTTCTACAGTAAAAACACAAGTAAAATGAGACTGCAGTCAATTCAAAGCAAAATTAAAATCCCTCAACACTACTCAGTGATCCAATGATTACAGCAGCAGTAAACGATAAACTATTCACAATGTGTTGGACTTTAGTAATATTAGTAATTAATAAATGCTCCTTACAGGCAAGATATGTTTGTTAATGGAAACCTACGCCGATGCAAAAGGCGACTCTGTACAGGAGAAATCTGACATTGCCTTCCCCAATGACTACCAGGTTCTAGCCATCCGAGGTGCTAGTGACAGTGCTCCTGAGCTGTGCTTTAGAATATAAAAGAGTTCTTAAAATGCAAGAACTAGTAAGGTTGCATTTACCAATGAAGAATGTAGTGCAATTCAGATTTCTATGAAACAGCCCCATTCCCAATGTGATTATAATATGAATCCCACCACCACAGAATTATGATTCATAATCACATTACTGATTTCAATTCATGATTTCCAGCCATTACCTATTTTTCTCTGTCTGATAGACATATTCCCACCAAATACACAAATAAACAACTTAAGCAGCCCCAGCAGGCATGCAATGTGGGAATCAGTGTTAGGGGCAGAGCATGCAGCAAGCAGCAACAGTGTGTGATACACAAGCCTAAAAGAGTCCCACCTTCCCAGTCTGTGCTGGGTATGGACTGTGCTGCTGGAAAGACATCTCCAAAATCATAATCTATAATGGAAAGAACAGACAGAAACAAAAAAGAAACAAAATCTGTAACAAATGAAAATCATGATACAATATTCAAATAGCATGAGGTGAACTTCCATTGTACATGGATGTTAAAATTATTGATGGTTATTCCAGAAAACCTTCAGCCAATTCCACATTTGAAATGCCTTTCTACCATCCTTGTACAAGTGCTGGATATACTATGAGATGTGACAGCTACCTCCATAGGAAATGGATGATGTTTTGTACTTTGGGACCTTTGGATTTGAAACAGAGCAGATAGCTGAAATAAACAGCCACTGTTGGAAATGAGTCGTCCATATGCAATGAGTTTGAAAATGACGCAGCAATATAAAAACAATGTCCCCAAATAGCAATCGTACAAAGTCAACAACAGAATGACTGGTGGATGGGAAGAAAAAC
Source organism: Rhincodon typus (assembly GCF_021869965.1). Classification (NCBI taxonomy): domain Eukaryota; kingdom Metazoa; phylum Chordata; class Chondrichthyes; order Orectolobiformes; family Rhincodontidae; genus Rhincodon; species Rhincodon typus. The sequence continues at coordinate 21,598,409 of NC_063362.1, read as the reverse complement.
TTAATGTCTCTAACCTGACACACACCCAATGAAATTAGTAAAATGCTCTGTTTTAATGTGGTGTCCCTCTGTTTGATGAACAAAAGACTCACCAGAAAGAAAAAAATGCTGAGAGAAAAACACAGCTTAACAGCATTGAATACTTTTAAATACACTGAGCCTCCACCCTCTTCACCTGCTGTGGGTTATTACTCAATTAGATTGCACTCAGTTCAAAGGAATCGTGCCAGACACCAATTTTTCCACATTTTCATTACAGACAATAGTCGCAAACCAACAGATAGCAATGGTGAAACATCACAGTTTGCATTCAGAGGGCTCAACATACAACATTCCAAATATATTCTGTGATGTAAAACACATAGTATTTGAAATTGGAGAGCTGCAACTAACCAACATAGATCCAGCACACTTGGCACTGATGCCTGTAAAGTAGTGCACCAAATCAGTGAGCGTTGGTGGCAATTGATTTCATTGGGTGTGGTGCAGCTGGTTACAAACCTCAGCATGATAATTTACTCACTACTCTCTGGCCTAAAAGCAAAGTAGATTACAGTCTGCTGAGCCAATTTTGGGAGTCCCCAACAACACGGTGAGCGCGCCCCACAATGATCAGGCTGCAGCAGCTTCTCTGGGGAATATACGATTCAAGTGAGTTTTGCTAGCAATGCCCATATCACAAGAATAAATTAAAGATTAAGTAGATTAATGGATAGGTATTATCTTTAGGTGCAGCATCTGATCCGCTGTATAGACAATAAAAATGTTGAATACACAGCATAATAAAATTACAGTTCATTGCCTCCTCAGCCTCTCCAAATGATGTCCAGGAATATTCCAAATTGCAAAGTAGATAAACAATTCATCTAAATGAATTCACTGTCTGATTAAGATCCCTATTCTGAAATTGCATATTCAATGCTTTATAGATCTGTATCAGTTGGACATCCTTCAGTCCTTCACCATGTTTTCCAATTGTACTCATGTGAATTGTGTAGGCAGACTTTGCTTTGATTGGAATTCAATAACATTAAATCTTTATATTGTCTGAATGTCAACATTTTAACAAAAATGGTCCTTTCCCACTTCAAATCATTTTCTTGAATGCAGTAAACTCAGCAGGTCTTATTTCATAAATTATCCACAGAATTTGTGCAAAAAAAAGTCTCAATTATTTGTTATTATTATTATTAGTCTGCCAATTGAAAAACAAGACATACCTATATGTGGTCGTATCAGATTGCTGTCCCTCCAATGCACTGCAGGAACAAATGTAAGAATGTTCACACTACGTAGTTACCGCCACTGGGTTATGTTATCTTATAACTTCCTGACAAAAATATCGAATGCTTGGTAGAAATGTTTACACTGCACCAGTTAAGAATGAATGACCAGGTAGCTGGCACAAGTCAACAGAAGTCAATAAGTTCAGTTGTAAGACAAAGTACAATCCAGGCTAAAATATAGTTGTGGGCATGGTGCCATCTCGTGTGTGGGCTCACCTTCCCTCCTCATTCTATCAAATAAGTTCTAGCAGCGCGTGACCTTATAAAGGTTTATAAGATCATGAGGGACAAGGATACAGTAAATAGCCAAGCTCTTTTTCATAGGGTGGGGGAATCCAAAACTAGAGGGATAGGTATAAAGTGAGGGGAAAAAATTTTAAAAAGACCTGAGGTGTAACCTTTTCACACAGAGGTTGGAAAGAGCTATCAGAGGAAGTGGTGAAGGCGGTACAATTACAACATTTTAAAGGCATCTGGATGGGTCTATGAATAGGAACGGTTTAGAATGATATGGGCCAAATGCTGGCAAATGGGACTAGGTCAGATTGGGATGTCTGGTCGGTGCAGATGAGTTGGACCAAAAGGTCTGTTTCCATGCTGTATGACTGATTTTTTTTAATCCAAGTTTTAAAATTGTCAGGTTGGGGAGGACAATGTAAGATTCTTAATTTGTGCCATGTTCCCTTTTACTCCTCAGAGTATTCACTTCCCCATAACCAGCACCATCTTCTGACGGTGGTTTGTTTTTCAATTGAAATGGCAAGTTTGATGATTTATTGCATTGTAACTTATAAAAATCACTTTTCCTGCAATGTGAGCAAATTAGAAACATCCAAGATTTAACATTAAAAAATTGTGCGCATGACTAATGCTGCTGAGATGTTTCTTGGTAGCACAATAATATCAGCTGCAGCTCCTATTTTTAATGCAGGATGATTACGTATAGCAACACATGATTATGAATAGCAAACAAAATTGGAGCAGATGACAAATCCCCAAATTGCCCAGAAATGTTCCCTCATTCAGCAACTAACCAGATAAAAATGGGAGGGGAAATAAGATTGTTACATGCAGGGTGGGGCATAGGACAGAGACGCCACGAGGTGCTGCTGGGGGTGAAAGAGGAACAGGTCAGAAGGTGGGGTGGGAGAGAAAGGGAAGCCAGAGAGGAGAGCTTCAACCCTAACAACTATCAAACACTCATAACTAGGAAAAGCTGAAATCACAGAGGTAATGAATCATTTCCAAACAAATGTAGTTATCTCGGGCTTAAAGCTGCATATGTTCAGGAGCTACACAACTGAAAGATTATGATGGATGCTATTGTAATAAACACTGTGCCAATGGTTATACTCAAATAAGAGATGTAGTTAAAATATTCCAGCTTTTTGAAAATCTGATTGAAATGCATTAGAGGTGACCTTGCCAATCTGCCGAAAGCAAGTTTAGGATCATATTTGTTGTGCAGAAATGTGCGTCAGTTACGCTGAAAAAAGACTTTTGCTAATGTATGCCTGCTGCCTTGTGCCAATTTAAATACTGTGGCATCTAGGAAATTAATGCTTCCCTTGTATGTTGTGACATTAAGTTTAATGGAGTTGATGAATTCTTCTAATTCTGCTTCTGTGATAGGGTTTGAATGAAATCATGTCTGCAGTTCAAACAAGCTTAGAGCACTAAGTCAGAAGGTGTGTTATTATGTGACCACATTGCCTAATAAAAAAAGTTAGTAAGAATGAAAAAAACCAAAGAGTAGCCCTCAAGAACAAAAAAGTGCCTTAAAGTACAGGGTGCTTCCTTTCATATTTATTAAGAAATACTGTATAGCCAGTGGGAACGAAACTGCTTTCCAAATCAGTATGGCATAGGTGAGGGTATTTTAGTTGCTCATACTATTGCTGCACTGATGGCATATCTGCTGCTAAAAGTAAATGCAGTAGTTAACAATGGAAGTTTGAGTTCTGGATAATGGTATTATGCATCAAATGCTAAAATAAATCTGATGCCCCTTAAGGATCCAGCTGTTGAAACCTTCAGAAAATTGTCAAATAATCCTAATTCTGCATTCAAGGGTAAAAGTTTAGGTGATAAAACTGTTGGAAAGTTCCATAGTCTCGAGTGATGTGTCAGTTTGCTTATGGTATACTTTAATGTAAAAACTGAAAGAACTGCAGATGCTGTAAATGAGGAACAAAAACAAAGTTGCTAGAAAAGCAACGGTATTCTGAGGATCGATCACCGGACCCAAAATGTTAACTGATTTTTTTCTTCACAGATGCTGTCAGACCTGCTGAGCTTTTCCAGCAACTTTGTTATAGATTAATGTATTTGACTTGGCTGAAGCACTGACAATTCTGAAGTTCTGCTCCAGCAATCATTTGCACAGACTTTGAAACGGAAGAAAACAAAACACCAAAAGAACTGCAGATACTATAAATCAAGAACAAAAACAAAATTGCTGGAAAAGCTCAGCAGGTCTGGCAGCATCTGTGAAGGAGAAAACAGAGTTAACGTTTTGGGTCCGGTGACCCTTCCTCAGAACAGAAACTTGAAACAGAAGAGTTTGCTTTGCAAGCCACCAATTTTTGTAGCTTAGAATGTGCTAACTCCAGAAGGAAAATAAAATGGTGCTTTGCCTGCAGTCTCCTTAAAACAAGCATTCCATAACTGAGTGTCTATATAGGCTTGTACTATCTGTTGGTTACAGTAGTTATTTGTGATTAGGCAGTACAGTGGTCCTTTTTCATAGTATATGCAGACTTGGTCTCCATGATGCTGAAGGTGGTATACCATGTAACCAATTCCTGTAAAGTATTTAGTTACATCTGTATTTAATAGTTATTAGTTGGCAGTTATTCTGTACAGTACAGGGTCAGTAGGCAAAATCGTTGCAATGCATGCTTCTCAGGCCTGCTACATAATGCTGAGACAAGGTAAATGTTCATCTCTGATAGGAAAATGACTGAGAAAATCAGATCCCCATGCTCGTTTGGCCATTCAATAAGATCATGGCTGAACTACAAATTAATTCCACATAGCCAAGTTTGTCCCATTTCCCTTAATATCTTTAGCAAACAAAAACCTATCAATCTCAGTTTTCAAACTGATTTATCTAGTATCAACTGCCATTCTGCAAGAGGGTTCCAAACTTCTACCACCTTTTGCGTGAAGAAATGATGCCTAAATTTCATTCTTAAAAGGGCTGGCTCCAACTTTTTTAAAATATGCCTCTTAGTCCAAAACTCTACAAAGGATGGAAATAGTTAGGAACATAATGAGCAGAAGTAGGCCATTCAGCTCCGCCATTTTAAAATCACGAATCCTGTAGGCTAACCCTTAGATCCATGACCCACTACTCACAATGAAATCATGGCCGCAGTTCAAACAAGCTTCAAACACCTAACAAGCCATACTTTACCCAAGTTTCTTTCAAAGTGACTTGCAAAAGTCAGCGGAAGACTCCAGGATGTGGATGTTTGCTGCATTATTGCAATGCAACTATACATTGTCTTGCAATGGACGTTTGTGATGGACAATGCATTTGGAAGCATTTCAATTACAAAAGCACATCTCTGCCACCTGTACTTGTGCTTTACCATATAGATCCCACAGGATATGTTCACATTATTAACTGAACCATTTGCATGATACAAACTTAAACATCATACCTGAGGATGCCTTAATTTTCTCTGCCCTTAGTGTAGCTCAGCAATGATCAATTTAATTACAACTGGCACTGATTAACATGATTAAGTTGTCTTTTTTGTGACAGATATTTTTAAACGACTCAATCATTTTTCATCTACTTGCTCAGAGTTATTCATATTGTACATGCATGCTTTCTTCATTCCTTAGGTTGGGGATGGAAAAATTAACATATGAGCTCTTCCAATAAGTCATTTTCTCGTTCTGCACTTTTGAGACAGTGGGAAGGGGGAAGTTCTGCTGTTAAAAGAGTTAGGATGTTAATTTCCAAGACTCTACCTAATGCCCCCACCCATTTCTCTGAAAGGCAATGCTAAATAAAAATTTAAAAACCCTCTATTTATCTTCATTTTGACTATTATTGCACTATTTATTCTACAACAAAGAGCAGTTCATTTGCCCAACATCCATTTCTTTGAATGGTCATTGAATTGTGATTAGGATGGGATTATGCTAGTACATTAATCTACTGATGGAGTATTTCACTCTCAGTGCACCACAAAGGTTGGGCATCTGGAATGCAATGCTAGGAGGGTAGCTGAGTCCGATAACCTCACAATCTTTAAAAAGCACTTGGACTGAAGTGTCATAATATTCCAGGTTAAGGGCCGAGTGTGGGCAGTAGTGTATTTTTGTGGTATAGACTCCAAAGACCAATGGGGCCTCTTCTGTATTGTATGTTTCTATGATTCATACCAGCCAGAACTCCCAAATCAATCACTACAAGCATTTCAAGCTCAAAGCCATGAAAACACTTAACATGAAGGAGTTTAGAAAGAGATGACTGGATTCTTTGGATGCAGCAAAAGATCAGAACTCACCCTCACTGGAGGGTGCGATGGCGCTATCGTCCCATTCTAGATTAGTGGAGGTGACAGAGTTGAACGAATTGAGTGACAGGCTGTCAGAACCATGCACAGAGTTGGGCAGGCGCTCTTCAAAGTCTAGCAAGTGCTGCGGCTTATAATATTCTGGCATATATGGAGCCAGGTCCAGGTAGGGAACGTCCTAGATTTAAAGAAACAAACAAAAGTACAAGTGAACAGAATGACCAGAAGCCAAAAAAAACCTCCTTAACAGTGAAGTTTTATAGTGAAGAGCCAAAAAGAAAACAAATTTCTTTATTAGTAAAACCTGCACGTTTATCAGGTATGTACCTCAGACTGTCTTCAAGAGAAAAGAGAAAAAGGCTGTCTAGATTTTCCAAAAAAATTTCAGAAACACTTAACATTTCAAATTTAGTGTAACACAGTATTAGAGGCAGTTCAGAATATGGACTGAAATGCCTTTCACTTCCATTAGATCTGGACCTTTCACAAGAGTGTACAGTTTGCTTTATTATTAATATTGTTAATCTCAAGGGAGGGAAGGTATTGTGAACTTTATCCCTTTATCACTGTCAAAAAGCAAATCAAAGATTCCAAAATAAATATAACTCATGTATCTTATAGGTTTACTCATTCTTTACGCCTAATGTTCTCCTGGTTTGACAATAGAATTATTTTCACATTGCGTAAGATACATGCAATTGATGTTGGTTATTGATTTTGAATCTTGGAGGCTGCCACAGACCAAGAAGAAACTTGCTAGCAATTTAACTGCCAAGAAAAAAAAAATCTTGGCAAGGTGACTTCTGTTTGCAGCCAGCCATATGGACCTCCCACATTGGGAGCCAGTGCCACTTACAAGGTCTTAATGCAAACAGATATTGACATACAGATGATGACTATTCCACATTTTGACTCATACAATCAGAGCACAGAAGGGGTCAATTCAGCCCGATGTGCCTTTACTACCTCCTTGAAAGAGCTATCCATTAAACAAATAACTAACTACCCTCTCTACAGCCCTGCAATATTTATGTTGAGAAAAATACTTCTAGTCACTAAGGCTCACTGCTGTCTTGTGCTATTCCTTTGCGTATTTTAAACATTTACGCTACATCATTTAAAGGCAGCACATTCCTTACCAACTCCAGCTCAAATCGAATAAACTCCAGGCCGGACACTAGTGTGAGGAAGAGAGTCAGGTGATCATGACTGCAAACTAGGGCATTCCTTAGGGTTCAAGAGAAACACAACAGTAAGATATCACATGTAAGATCATGCCTCTGTTTGTAAAAGTGTTTCATTTTGTTATGTTACAAATACAGTGTCTTACTTTGGGTATTATTTTAGATATAATGGACAGTGCCAGTGATAAAGGAGACTGAGAACTTTTACTGTGGACATTGCCGATTTAACTGCATACATTTCTAAAATCTAATTTCTTTTATCATTACACTTTGTATAAAAATGATCACAAAACTCACAGGACATGGCAATGTAGAATCAATACATTTTAAAGAGAGACAGTATACATGTACGAGGCCATCTTGGCTTGTTATTTTCGTTTGGTTTTATGTTGTAAACTGTTTAAGATATTAAGCCAACTGCAAAAATGTATGGAATTCTCATTCTCATCAGAATAATTTCTCCAGATGTGAGCATCATTCTATGAAAGCTAAGTTATATAATCTTGCCAGACTTAAAAATGACTGTGGAGAGTGGAGATGAGGAACTAATGGCTTATGATACTGGGGAGCACATCTTCATATTTACTTGTCCCTTTCCCCTCAAATTATTTAGTGGTTCCACTAACAATATTCTTACTGCTCCTGTTGTCAGATTACAGCAAATTTATTGTTCCATAAACTCTCTGGCTTGCACCATAGATGAATACAAGCCTTGTCATTATGCACACTATCACTTTATATGACCACCAGCCTGCAGTCTGGGTCTTGCATTTATCAATCATTTTTGCTGACAGTCCATCCTTGTGTTACACATTGGGTACTGATGTCATTATTCATGTAAGTCTTGACATTTCTTAAATTTAAAATTGCTGGCTGTAGGTAACTAGACAGCAGATCATATCCCTTGCATTGATATCAAAGCTTCACTATACATCTATAGAAAGAATAAAAAGGGTCCTGCATAATGATCTACCACCAGATAACATTTCCAGTCATTCTCCCACATCCTTATACCCGATAAGTGCTTTTCACTGCAGCACTGTTTTTAGCCTTCTTGCAAATGATTACTGTAGATCGCAATGTATGAAAGTCAGCCTAACATACAAGATATCATTTTATTAGCCCCAAAAAATCATGCTTTTGTATATATTCAGCACAGAAGTTGTCGTGTTTGCAACCTTGACAGGCTATATTTTGATTAGCAGCCAGCCCCAATATTTCATCCTACAAATGGATGTTTTACCTACTATGTTATAATGTAAGGGGTCAAGCAAATAATACAGGTTGTGTTACAAAGTTAAAGTCATGCCCACAAAAAGCAGATGACGTACCTAAATGATAAAGATGGTGAACACCCAGGTTCACTTTTATACTCAGCAAATAAGTCAACACTTATATTTGGGGGAAGTTGGAGCAAAGGTCGATTTATACACTCACACGTATGGTACGTTCAATGGAATGTGCTGCTTTCCTACCAGTGTAATTCCACAGGCTAGTGGCACAGCAATCATTAATTCTAAATTGGCATGTTGCTACTTTTGATAATTCTAATTGCTCAGATGAGGTTGGACTTACTTGAAGTAGTACTTATGAAGGAGGTTTTGATTTTCCCAGAATAACCTCAGGTAGCTTTCCAGAGAATTCTCGTTTAATGCAAGGTACAGCCAGGCCCGACCTAAGAGGTTGGAAGAAGGGAGGAGTGAAATAAGTCAAGAAGGAATCAGCCAAGACAGTACCAGGGCCACTGCAACAGGGTGTAAAACGGAATGCTTCCTGCTTCTGAACACTACCCCAGGACCTGTATTATAAAAGGTACTACGTTAGCCCTGCTTGGCAACAGTATCAGACTTGGCAGTGATGGGTCTGATGGTGAAAAAGTCTGACACGTAAAGTGGGTGGTGGATGTTGAAACAGAGCTGGAGAGGAAGGAAAAAAAAAAAAAAAAAGTAAGCAATTTAAATTTATTCTTAAACCAACTGGTACAAATGTAAATTCATGATGTTGATTATCTGTAGTTTGAAACTTACTGCGACCGAGGTTTGTAGCAACATGCTGCAGCAAGTCAATCTGCTTCACCGCTTCACTCCGCGTAAAATGGACAACCAACACCCAGTACCCACAGGAAATGTCCTGCAAACTAAACAGGGAATTTAAGATCATAACATGCAACACAATAAAGACACACAAGTGATACGTCAATCAGAATATCCAGACAGTGCTCAGTACTGTGCACAAACCAGAACATACTGTGCACCAGAAATAACTGAACATCTGACATCAATACTGCAAATAAAAAATGTACAAAAAAGGGTCAATTTATAATGGTGGGCACGTCAATGATATTATTGACAAGTACTGAAATTTCAAAAGCAGCTTAACACATTGCTTTGGTACTCCAACACAAACTGACTTAAAAAAAACTGTATTTCTTAAGACTGATTAGTGTCATCATTTCTTTTCAAAATTAGGTATTCAATACTATTGCTTGCTACTATTGCATTTCTGCAAAATTAACTTGGAAATTTTAAATTAAAATCATTGTTTTCAGAAGTTTCATTTCTTCTCATTTCAATCCTACTTTAATTTATACAAAGTTAACTTGGGTTACAATCTCACAATGCCCTTTTGGAGTAAATAGCTTTTTTTTTGAAGTTGCACTCACTCAGATGGTTTCTGCATTTAAAATCTCTCCCAGGAGAAAGAGGATGGATATGACTTGCACAGGGATTTAGTTTGGATGAGGTACGGAGGTGCTTGAAACTCCTCCAATGAGAACAGATGTTAAAGTTCAAGGTTACATACTGCCCCTTTAGCAAAGGTGATGGCAGCCTTCCATTTCATAAGGTGACGGCTTCAACTACAGGAGCATCACTTGGTGTGCCTCAGGAAGATATCTGACATGGTAATTTCTGCTGCATTTCCCATAGAGGAAGACAGTGGGCTGAGAAGGTGCATGACTTTCTGGCCGATTTTCTCTGCACCCACATTTTGGCCAACTGAGTTTGCGGTTTCTTCTCACCTCCTCCAATGTCTTTCCAACTGTCAGCCTTCACAGATTACAGCAACTACCTTCCAGTTATCAGTGTCAATGCCCACAATCTTCATGTCTCGCTTATAAGTGTCCAGGTAGCAAAGGTACGAATGCTTAGGAGATCCTGACCCTGTGGCTACTTCATCATAAGTAAGGATTTTGGGAATAGGGTTGTCATCCACCTATTAATTGTGGTAAGCCAGTGCACATACTGTTGGCTTAGCAATGATGATATAGTGATGGAATCAGCATGCTCCAGGACCTCTGAGTTGGTGGCCTTGTCTTGCCAAGAGCTATCAAGGATACATCTAAGACAGCAAGGGTAGAAACAGTTAGCCTTTTCTCTGGTGTAGCATACGTTGTCCACGTTTCACCACTGTCAAGAACTGGACTAAGGACACAGGCTTGGTAGATTGGCAGTTTCCTGTTTGCAGTTAGTCATTCTGTTGTTCCACGCATTTATGCAACTTTGACATAAAAGTTGCAACAGCTATGTGTTGATTTCAGCATCAAGTGACAGATTGCTGGTTGTAAAGGTGCTTAGTTATCAACAACTAAAAGGACTGTATGGCTGCATATTAGTAAAATCCTGAATAAAAGGCAGAATTAGGGGTTGAAGTGTAGGGGACTGAAATATTAAAATGACAGACAGCCAAAAGTTGTAAATATGCAGAAAATAAACACTTCAATTTTTAAGAAAAAAACATGCAATTGAATAAAATAATTTCCATTGCTATACTTCTGTGGTTAAAATAGCAACTCCCCTTTTTGAATTGAATTCAATTCAAAAAGGGAAGCATAATTTCACTAAGTCAGTATATTCCCTGACAACAAGGTGCAGAGCTGGATGAACACAGCAGGCCAAGCAGCATCATAGGAGCAGAAAGGCTGACGTTTCGGGCCTAGCCCTCCTGGGTTGGGCCCTTGCAGTGTAATATCGGTGTACCTACCTCTGAGAAGGAGGCCTGGGTTCAAGTCCCACCTGCTCCAGAGATGTGTCGTAACTCTGAACAGGTGGACTAGAAAGTATGTACAAAAAGAATAAGTGGAAGTGACATGTGACAACTACCTAGGCAGTAGACAAAACTTCATGTACAAGTTTTGCAGTACATACATCGGTTCAGGTTTAATATTTAAAGTAGATATCAAGTCATATTCTAGTTTATAGCATGCAAGGGCTTGCTCTTGAGAATCGTCTCAGACCTTAATGAGATAAATTAGATTTCGAAGTTTAAAATACAAAATTAACACAGCAAATGACAACATTTCAAAGGATAGTTCATTGGATGTTAGGTGCAATTAGGTTATTCCTTACCCATAAAGCAGGGCATGGTCCAGATGTTCACACAGCCTCTGCAGCACTTTGTCATGGTTGCGAATTGCTGGTGTCTCCTCCTCACAGGCAGCAAAGTAACCCTGAATCTTGGGTGGGGAGAAGAAAAGAAAACAACCACTCTTTATACTGACTCAGATGTGGGCATTCAGAAAAGTCACCTTTGAGGATGACTGAATACTAGATAACTATTCAACTCAACAGCACAGCGCATTTTAAAATGGGCATTAAATGCAGTGCCTTTAATATTTAGAAATGCACTCCCAAAGTTGACTCTAAATTACACTTTGAGTATGCCCATGAACCAGCAATGCAGGGCAAGCGCATGTACACAATAGCTGTTACAAACTGACCACTGTAATTGTGTCTACATAACTAATTAGCATAACATGCCAAACCTGTATGAGACATATGCATATATGATCATAGCACAAAGACGCATGCCTTTTATCAAGAAAAGCTGTATTCCTTTGGTTACAATCCCATATTTCATGAGACCAATCACAAACAATAAGCTCCAAGAAACAAATCTACCTGACTTCTGGGCTAACACAATTTGGCAATCTTTGCCTTCATCAACAGAAATCAGTGGCCAAGGAATCATATAGCAGTAAACCTTTAAACTCATTGCATCTCAAGTGATGGGAATCAGATCATGAGTCCATGTGGGCTACTTGTCTTGCTGGGCCAATTCAGAGGGCAGATAAGTATCAGTCAAATCACTGTGAATCTGCGGTCTCCTGGGGAAGGAAAGATCTTTAGTTCAGGTGAGCAGTTGTCGTAGGGTGTGCCACTCTGATGCACCACAAGACTCCTACGACCGCTGGGCATCAGAGTGGCACACAAGCCCACTTCAACCCTACGGCAACTGCTCACCCGAACTAACGATCCACTCCCTGCCATGGACAGGACCAATGTCATCTACAAAATCCCCTGCAGAGACTGCGAGAAACACTGCACCAGACAAACGGAAAGGAAACTAACAACAAGGGTACACGAATGTCAACTGGCTACAAAAAGACACGACCAATACTCACTCATCTCAATCCACATGGACAAGGAGAACCACGACTTCGACTGGGGCAACACCAAGATCCTGGAACAGGCTAGGCAGAGACAAGCACGAGAATTCCTGGAAACATGGCATTCCACGAAGCATGCTATTAATAAACACATTGAACTCGACCCCATACACATTCCACTACGAAGGAAAACCGGAAGTGAGGCAATCCATCTCAATGGACCCCGAAGTTTCAAAACCAGGTGGGAAAACACACTGACGCTTCATCGCAGGCTGCACTGAGGATGTTACCAAGCATGGTAACAAAATGTCTGTAAAACAACAAACCAGCTCGGCGAGCCAAACAACCTCAACACCCACAACCCGAGCTACAGATCTACTCCAAAACCTTAGTATCTACGTACCACAAGAGACGATGAACTCCACAACAGATCTTACAGTAATTATTTGCTGTTGTACACACTCATTGTAAAACAAGCTGAATTCAATGCTGTTTGGCAAAGTTCTTCTATATCAAACTCTATAATATTCAATGCAATATGTGGCACTTCCAGATTTGTACTATTCAGAGCCACCTCATTATGCGCAGAGGACAGAAATTACTGGAAAAATTCAGTAGATCTGGCAGCATCTGTGGGAGAAAACAAAGTTAATGCTTTGAGCCTGGTGACTTTTCATGAGAACTGACAGTGGTTAGAAAATCCTGATATTTATGCTGAAGACATTGTGAGGATGCTGGGGATTGACCAGGTGACTAGAAGCTCTGGGGTCATTTTTACAGACAGAACTGAAAAGTGTTCTGAAAAGTGGTCACCTAGTCTGCATTTCATCTCCCCAGTGTAGAACAGTCCACACTTTGAACAGCAAATACAGTAGACTAGATTGAATAAAATACAGATAAATCGCCTTTTGAGCATAGCCAATCCATTTTCATCCATTCCCATTATCACATTTCAGCACAGTTTACCCTCCACTAGCCCTTTCATCTCTTTCTCTCTGGGCTCCGTTTCCACCCATCTGCTCACCACTCCCAAACTCACCTTCTGCATAAATACCAGCTATTCCTAGCTGCTATCAGTTCTGATGAAAAGTTATTGGTCTCGAAACGTTAACTCTGCTTTCTTCCCACAGATGTTGCCAGACCTGCTAAGTTTCACCTGCAATTTGTTTTTGTTTCATATCTCCAGCATCCGCAGTTCTTTGTTTTACCCATTAAGGAGGTTAATAGTGCCCATTATAATTAGCAAGCAACTGAATACCAGCTGAATATTAGTGGTGGATTAAATTGCATTCTTCAGATATACTTTCTAATCTCTCCGGGTGGAATAGCAGGTTCTCTGAGGACTTAGCACGAGAGGTACTCAGAATTACTAGGAGTGGAAGCTGAACAAATCCATTCCTGATAAGCATTAGACAATTAATAACTCCTTGTAAGGTGGAAAACCACCATCTCTAAATGAACTAAATTCCATCTTGGGTTATTTTGAGATTCTTCCTCAGGAAGAGGTTTATCTAGCTGAAACATCTGAGTCGTTGATTGAGAAATGAACTAACAGCCAGAGAGCCTACACAGCAACAATAAATTCGGAGTTTCTTTCCTATTGCTCACATTACTGAGTATGACTCGAAATTAGAGAGATAGGTGGCAGATAAAATTTAATGTAAGAAATGCAAAGTGTTATTGCTTAAAAATGTAACCGATCTGGTCCTCAGCAATAAATTAAGTATATCGCAAGCAACAATATGTTTGCAATTACAGTGTAAAAGTCAACATTGAGCCAAAATAGTGAGGTAATCCCATTTCAGAACCACTGGACTAACTGATAAAGATTGATTGTTCAAATTAGTCAGCAACTCCATCATTTATCAGGACAACCGTAAGACTTAGGAGCAGAAATTATGCCATTCAGCCCATTGAGTCTGCTCCATCATTCAATCACAGCTGATAAGTTTCTCAACCCCATTCTCCCACTTTCTTCCCATAACCCTTGATCACCTTGGCAATCAAGAACCTATCTCCGTCTTAAATCTACTCAATGACTTGGCCTCCACAGCCTTCTATGGCAGTGAATTCCATCGATTCACCACCCTCTGGCTGAAGAAGTTTCTCCTTATCTCTGTTTTAAAAGGTCTTCCCTTTACTCTAAGACTGTGCCCTTGGGTCCTAGTCTCTCCTACCAATGTAAAGATCTTTCCAACATCCACTCTGTCCAGACCATTCAGTATTCTGTAAGTTTCAATTAGATCCTCCCTCATCCTTCTAAACTCCATCAAGTATAGACCCAGAGTCCTCAAACGTTCCTCATATGTTAAGCTTTTCATTCCTGGGGCCATTCTCATGAAGCTCTTCTGAACCCGTTCCAGGGGCCAGTACATTCTTCCTGAGATATGGGGTCCAAAACTGCTCACAATATACTCCAAATCTGGCCTGACCAGAGCCTTATTGAGCCTCAGAAGTACATCCCTGCTCTTATATTCAATTCCTCTCAAAATACATGCCAAAGTTGCATTTGCCTTCCTAACTACTGACTCAACCTGCAAGTTTACCTTGAGAGAATCCTGGACTAGCATTCCCAAGTCTCTTTGCACTTCTCACTTCTAAGTTTTCTCCCTATTTAGAAAATAGTCCATCTTTCTATTCTTCTTACCAAAGTGCACGACCTCACACTTTCCCATGTTGTACTCCATCTACCACTTCTTTGCCCAATGTCCAAACCTGTCCGAATCCTTCTACAGGGACTACCTGTCCCTCTACCTACCTTTGTATCGTCTACAAACTTAGCCAGCATACTCTCAGTTCCTTCATCTAGATTATTAATGTATAAAGTGAAAAGTTGTGGTCCCAACACTGATCCTTGTGGAACACCGCTTGTCACCAGCTGCCATCCTAAGAAAGACCCTTTTAACTCCACTCTCTGCTTTCTGCCAGAAAGCCAATTTTCTATCCATGCTATCACCTTGCCTCTAACACCATAAGCCCTTATCTTACTCAGCAGCCTCCTGTGCGGCACCTTGTTAAAGGCCTTCTTGAAGTCCAGGTAAATAACATCCATTGGCTCTCCTTGGTCTAATCTGCTTGTTACTTCCTCAAATAATTCTAACAGATTTGTCAGACATGACCTCCCTTGATGAAGCCATGCTGACTTTGTCCTATTTTACTATGCACTTCCAAGTATTCAGAAGTCTCATCCTTCACAATGGACTCTAAAATCTTACCCATGGCCGAGGTTAGGCTAATCGGCCTGTAATTTTCAGTCTTTTGCCTTACTCCCTTTTTAGACAGGGGTGTCACTTTAGTGATTTTCTAGTCCGCTGGGACCCTCCCTGACTCTAGCAATTCCTGAAAGATCACCACTAATGCCTCCACTATCTCTTCGGCTATCGCTTGAGAACTCAGGGCTGTAGTCCATCTTGTCCTGGTGATTTATCCACCTTCAGGCCATTCAGTTTTTCTAGCATCTTCTCCTCGGTGATGGCCACCATACTCAGCTCTGCCCCCGACTCAAATTGTTGGGATATTACTCGTGTCTTCCACTGTGAAGATTGACGCAAAGTAATCATTCAGTTCCTCAGCCATTTCCTTGCTCCCCACTACCATCTCTGCAGCGTCATTTTCTAGCTGCCCAATGTCCACTTTTGCCATTTATATATCTAAAGAAACTCTTAGAGTCCTCCTTTATATTACTGGCTAGCTCACCCTCATATTTAATCTTCTCCCTCCTTATTTCTTTTTTTTTTGTTGCCCTCTGTTGGCCTTTGTCAGCCTCTCAATCCTCTAGTTTCCCACTGCCCTTCGCCACATTATATGCTTTCTCTTTTGCTTTTATGCTATCCCTGACTTTCCTAGTCAGCCTCATCAACCCTGTGCCACACTTCCATTTTTTTAAGGTAGCAAATGACACCTAGAAATGACATTTTAATCTTAGTTTTGGTACGGTTCCTTTGACAGTTCCCATTACATTTTTTGCTCATGGCCATTAGGGGCTGTTTAAACCGTTTTGTATTTCTTTCCTGTTTCTTTTTTAAAGAAAAGTAACAAGTAAATTAAATCAGACTTCATCTTTTCTCTTTCTTACATTTAGAGAAGAGCATCTCACTTAATCTAGCAATTTTCTGATGAAAGCCATTGCAGATTCCAATCAGGAACAAAAACAAAGTTGCTGGAAAAGCTCAGCAGGTCTGGCAGCATCTGTGGAGGAGAAAACAGAGTTAACGTTTCGGGTGACCCTTCCTCAGAACTGATGGTGGTTGGGAAAACGTCAGTTTATATGCAGAAAATAGGGAGGTGGGTGGGGTAGGGGGTAAACGAAAGGATAGAGCCGAAAGAGAGAGAAAGACAGTTGGACAGACAGAGGAGTTGCTAACGATCAGGCTGGGAGGGTGAATAGTTGTTAATGGGGACTGTTGGTGACTAACAACAGGGGGTGTGTAGTGGCAGGCTATGTGGTAACAAGGCCTGGTGTGTGAGGTGGGGGGCTGGGACATGGGAGAGTTTAGGCCCTAAAATTATTGAACTCAGATTCCAATCAACTTTATTTGCCACATGAATCCCACCCTACGCAGTATTTTCCATATCCCTGTGCAATAATGAGGCACAAATGTACGTGACTCACAATCTCTGGCAAGCATAGAGAAAAATTCTGAATCACTGCCTCTTCCAAAATGCTGACAATCATGTGATATTTACTCAATGAAAACCACTGGTTTGGTAAACTTAAGAAATTGCTCACTATCTCATCAGTTCCTCCATCTCTCACAACACAGGCAAGTTCACAGCAAAGAGACTGAATCTTTCCTCAAAGCAATTTTATGCATTTCACCTTCTTACATGTTTCTATTTGAAATGATAACAGATCTGACACATGATCAAAGTCAGGAATAGTAGAAATCAGAATTCACACCAGGTTGTTGTCAGACCTCTTTCCCAATGCAGTGCAGAGATATGATAAATTCTCAGACTTGTTACATCTGTCACTACAATGACCAAACATCATGCAAAACTCAGCATGACTATCACCATTACACTGTACAGCATCCTACCCATGTTAATATATATATATTTTTAAAATTAATGTTTGGATAGATCACAGGCAAAGATCTGACTTTTTGCAGTATGATCAGATGTTTTAAACTATCATGACTTCATCAATAATTAGGATGGAATTATTTAGTAACCTAGGTCCTCATGAGTGTCACAATGCTCTCTACAAACAGTAGAGTCTGTAGACATCTCCAATCCAAGGAGAGTACTGCCACTTTCAAGACTACAAAATCCAGCCCAGGAACATCCACAAGAGTATGGCAATGCAATTCGAAGTGCTAAATGTAGAAACGGAGTCAGGTTTGGCTTTCTAAAACTACAAGGAGGCTGAGCTTCTAGCCAGAGCCTTATGATTCTTATACTTATTGTTTGACTGGTGAGTCAACACCAAAGAAAAATGGTTTTATTCTCATGGTGAATTGTCTCAAAACAGTAACATTCTACACTCTCTACCCTGTCTGCATCCTTAAACAGGCATACTGTCTGCACTCAACAAGGTTATGTGACAGTGCTTCTGAGAATAAAACTGCTATGCCAGAAGAATAAGCAACATTGTGAAGGGCACTTCATTCTTCCCCAGCAATTAAGCTGCTGATCTCAGCTCTGAGCTGAGGTTGGATAGCTAGGGAATATAAGGAAAGACTGCTGGCACTTCAAATTACAAACTATCCTTTAACCACAGCCCAACATGCAACACTCATGAAGCCAAATGGGAATAAAATTACAGTATGTGAACAAAATTTGAAACATTACTGTTTTGTACATTGACCAGAAACAGCTCAGTTTTATAGGAGGTTGACATATCGGGAAAGAACAAATTCTCAGCTGTATGGGGTAGGAATCCATCAGTAACAAAAAGTTGCACTGACTTTCTGTTTTGCCATGTAAAATAGAACACAGTAGTGTGGCTTCAGGCCAGCTGGAATGAAAAGGTATCATTCCTACCTGTGTTTTCTACTGATAATTCACAAGGAGGGCATGAGCAAGTGAAACAAAAGGCCTATGCCTTTTCCAACCTCAGGAAGTTCCAGAGAGCGTTATATAAAATGAAATATATATTTCGAAAAGGAAAAGTAATGTCAAAATGATGTTTTTGTGAGGGGCATTAATCAAACAGATAGATCTAATCAGATCGAAAGTAATCAAAGGCAGAATACATATGCAAACTACTCTTAAAAAATAAAGACTCACACTGTTTCTTTAATTTTCCACTTTTTAGTAAGGAGGCCTGTAATGTTTAACTTTTTAACTTTGTTTTTTTTATTTGTCTGCCAGAACCTAAAGATTCTATACCTAGATACCTCTGTAACTATGATGGCACCATAAGTGGTGACTTGTAAAACTTCACTGTGCTCATGTGAGTACATGTGACAATAAACCTACGGAGATAGCAAGAACTGCAGATGCTGGAGTCAGAGTCGATGTAGTGTGGAGCTGGAGGAACACAGGTGGTCAGGTATCATCAGAGGAGGAGAGTTGACGCTTCAGGCTTTGACCCTTCATCAGGATCCAGGCCCAAAACGTCGACTCTCCTGATCCTCTGACGCTGCCTGACCTGACCTGACAATAAACCTAATTCAGTTCAATTCAAATGCCAGAATGGATTTTTAATTCTGACACTTCCAACATGTATTCATTTTATTTTAGCTTCCCAGTGATTGCAACTTTTTTGGACATCAAAAGGATGGGTAGAAGTTTGCAAGAACTAATTAACTTTGCAAAAGCGATAATAAAAGAAAAACACTGTTGAGACTTTGTAGACATTTTGAGTGACCAGGGGCACTTCACTACAAGTCTGATCCAGGTACCAAATACAAAAGAACTTATTTCTATTAAAATTAACCAATTCTGGCAATCTGAAATTTAAAAAAAATGCTAGAAATACAGCAGAACATGCAGCAAAAATGGAGAACAAACACTGGTTCGCCCTTCAATCACCCAATAACCCCATATCTTCCCATACAAGGGCAAGAGACTCAATACTTGACCTTCTCACTGTCCAAAACCCCAAATACCTTTTCCACTTAAACAGCGATTTACTTCAATATCTTTTTGTTCAGTAGACCATACTTGCTTCTCACAACACACTCTCCTCGAGTTTGGGAAGATCAAAAGCAAACTGGATAATTATTTTGCTGAGCACATTTGTTCAGCATGCAGGCAAGATCCAAAGATTTGGTTGCTGGTCATTTTAATTCTCTCTTCCACTCTGACCTCAGCCTCCTACACAGTTTGCAATGAAGCTCAACAGAAGCTTGAGGAACAGCACCTCATCTTTAATTAGGCAGTTTAGAGAATCTGAACTTAACATTGGTGAATTATAACCGCTGCTCCCATTTTATTCTGATAGCATGTGCTGATAAAAGATTCTGCTGTTATAATTTACAACCTTATGCTCATCTTTTGTGTCTGTGTGACCCATTATCCTCCCTTTTGGCATTTAATCACTGCCTTCCACTTTTTCACAGAACTTTCTTTTTATTCTTTCCTCATTCCTCATTGATCTACATTGGAGTCTGCCTGAGCAATGCCTTGATTTTAAAATCTTCATCCCAGTTGTCAAATGCTCTATGGTCTCAACTCAACCTATTACTACGCTTCACCAGCACTACAGCACCCATTTTGCCTTCACACATGCTCATCAATCCTCTTGCTGCCACGATTTCTAAAGCATTCCTAATTTTAATTACTTAACTGCTGGTAGCCATGGCTTTAGCTCCCAAATTCCCTCCCTAAATCTGTGGAGTCACAGGTAACAGGAGTAGTGAAGGTGGTGTTTGGTACACTTGCCTTTATTGGTCAGTGCATTAAGTATATGAATTAGGATGTCATGTTGCGGCTGTACAGGACTGGGTTAGGCCACTTTTGGAATACTGCATTCAGCCCTGGCCTCCCTACTGTAGGAAATATGTTGATAAATTTGAAAGGGTGCAGAAAAGATTTACAAGCGTATTCCCAGGGTTGGACAGCTTGAGTTAATGGGAAAGGCCGAGTAGGTTGGGGCTATTTTCCCTGCAGCATCAGAGACTGAGGAGTGATCTTATAGAAGTTTATAAAATCATGAGGGGCACAGATAGGATGAATAGTCAAGGTCTTTTCCCCAGGTTAGGGGAGTCCAAAGCTAGAGGGCATAGGTTTAAGTTGAGAGGTGGAAGATTTAAAAGGGATCTGAGGGGCAACATTTTCACGCAGAGGGAGGTGCACGTATAGAATGAAGTGCCAGAGGAAGTGGAGGAGACTGGTAAAATCACAACATTTAAAAGGCATCTGGATAAGTATAAGAATAGGAAAGGTTTAGAGGGATACGGGCCAATTGCTTGCAAATGGGATGAGATTAATTTAGGATATCTGGTTGGCGTGGACGAGTTAGACTGAAGGGTCTGTTTCTGTGCTGTACATCTCTGATTCTCTCTCTCTACTTCTCTCCCCTCCTTTAAGACGTTCTTTAAAACTTACCACTAAGTTTTTGGTCATTGCCGTAATATCTCCTTCTGTGGCTCATATCAAATTTTGTTTGAGAACACTCCTGTATGCCTCGAAGGTTTAGGTACACAAAAGATGTGATATGAGAAACAGAAAAAGCTAACATTGGTAGGAGTTGGTTATAAACTACCAAATAGAGCTGGTGATGTGGGGCATGGTATTAATCAGAAGATTGGATAATACAGCATTCATGAGTAATTTCAATCTGAGTATGGATCAGGCAAGCCTAATGAGCACTAGTGCAGTGGAGAAAGTGTTTCTGGGATATATTAGGGATAGCTTTCTCGAACAACAATGTTGAGGGACCAACTAAAGAACAAGCTATTTTAGATCTAGAAACATATAGCTACAAAAAAAAAAGACTAATTTAATAATCTTTTGAATTATACAGCATGGAAATAGACCCTTCGGTCCAACTAGTCCACACCAACCATGTTTCCAAACTAAACTAGGTCTCACTTGCCCGAGCTTTGCCCATATCCCTCCAAACCTTTCCTATTCACGTACTTATCCAAATATCTCTTAAAGGTTGTCACTGTACCTGCATCCACCACTTCCTCTGGCAGCTTATTCCACATATAGAACCACACACTGTGTAAAAAAAGTTGCCCCTCACGTCCTTTTTAAAACTTTCTCCCCTCGTCTTAAAAATATGTCCCCCTGGTTTTGAACTTCCCTACTCTAGGGCAACTATCCTCGTTATTCACCTTATCTATGCCCCTCATGATTTTATAAACCTCTAAGGTAACCCCTCAACCGTATACGCTCCAGTGAAAAACATCCCAGCCTATTTTTATAACTCAAACCCTCCATTCCTGGCAACATCCTGGTAAATCTCTTCTGAATCCTCTCCAATTTAATAATATGCTTCCTATAGCAGGGTGACCAGAACTGCACACAAGACTCCAAAAGAGGCCTCACTAACATCCTGTACAACATGATACAACAAGAATTTTACACTATGTTTCAAAGTGGGTTAGATAATCGATCGCCAGGAAGTTAAATTTGAAAACAGGAAATAAATAAGGCATGAGGGACAAATTGGTTGAGATTCATTGGGACAAAGACATTAAAAAGGTATGATGATACATAGACAATGGATAGTTATTACATAGTTTACAGCAGTTAAGTTCCATCAACACATAAAATCCACAAAAACATTTGTCAACTACGGCCAACAAAAATTAAGAATTGTATAAGATTAAAGTGACGTCTATAAAGATGCCAGAAACAGTAGTAAACGCAAGAATTGGGAGGATTTTAGAATACAGCAAATGAGGACCAAAAACAGATAAAATGACTATAGGATATGAAAGTAAACTAGCAAATCACAAAAATAACTGTAAAATCTTCTACGTAAAAAGGAAACATGTGTATAAGACAAATTCGTATCCATCACCGAGGCAGAGTCAGAAGAATTTATAATGTGGAATAGTGAAATGATAAATACCTACCTTGTCTCTGTTTTCACAGAGGAGAATGAGAAATTTCCCCAGATTTAGAGATGCAAGGAACGAGGGTGTATGAGGAACTAAATCAGCATTTATAAAATAGGTTGTGCTGGAGAAATTAACGTGACTGAAAGTTGATAAATCAACAGAACCCGATTCTACAGTCCAGTACAATAAATGGGGGAGCTTTGGAGATAGTGGATGCATTGATGATCATTTTCCAAAATTCTATGAGTTTTGGAATGGTTTCTGCAGATTGGAGGGCTAAAAGTGACACTCCACTACTTAGGAAGGGAGAGAGAGGGGAAACAGCGGAACAGATTTGTTAGCCTAACATCAGTATTAGGAAAAATATTACAATCTATCAGAAAGGATGTGATAAATTAGCACTTCGATAATAATGATCTGACTGGGCACAATCAGCATGTTTCTATTGTTTGATGAGCCTAGTAGAGTTTGGGGGATATATCACAGTGGATAGAGGGATATTGGTGGATATGGCACATTTGAATTTTCAAAAGGCTTTTAAGCTATCCTTTCCTTCCCAAGAGGATGTGGATAGACTTAGTGAATGGGCAAGAGGATAGCAGATGGAATACAGAACAGAATCCCTACAGTGTGGAAGTGGGCCATTCAGCCCACCAAGTCCACACAGACCCTCTGAACAGCATGCAAATCAGAGCTTCACACCTAGCCTATCCCTGTAACTCTGTAATGCACCTACCTTGAACATCCCTAGACACCGCAATTTAGCATGGCCAATCCACCTAACTTCACATCTGGATTGTCAGTGGAAACCGAAGCACCTGGGGGGAAATCCACGCAAACACCAGGAGAATGTGCAAACTCCACAAAGACAGTCATCGGAGGGTAGAATTGAACCTGGGTCCTTGGCACTGTGAGGCAGCAGCGCTAATGTGAAAAAAAGTAAGGGTTTCCATTTTGGTAGGAAGATGGACAAAGTATTTCTTAGAAGTTAGAGGTTAGAAAATGTAAACATATAAACGACCTGCATTATCATCACCAATAAGTCAATGAAGGCTAACATGAAGGTATAGCAATTTATTACAAGGGGATTTGAGTACAGGAATAACAAAACCTTTCTTCATTGCAGAGAACCTTAGTTGAACTGCATTTGGAGTAGTTGCACCATTTTAGCCTCCTTACTTTGAGAAGGATATTATTGCCATAGAGGGAGTACAAAAGTTCATCAGTCTTGTTCCTGGGGTGGTGGAACTGTCTTTTGAAGAGACATTGGGAAAACTGGGGATTCTGGAGAATCAAAGAATGAGGTGACCTCATTGAAACCTACAAATTACTTAAAAGGATACACAGGGTAGAGGCAGGTAAGTTGTTCACTCTGGTTGGGTAGTCGAGAACAAGAGGGTACAACTTCAAAATAAGGAGAAAGCCTGTTAAGACCGAGATGAGGAGTTTTACTTTATGCAAAGTGCTGTTAATTTTTGGAATTCTCCACCACAGAGCGCTGTGGAAGCAGATTTAGTATGCTTATAGATTGAGAGATTTCTATATACCACAGTACATAAAGGTATATTGAGAAAAAAAGCATTAAAGTGGAAGCAATGATCTTTTTGAATGGCAAAGCAGACTTGATGGGCTGTTTGGCTTATTCCTGTTGCTATAAACAACACTTCTGATAAACTTAGAATCATAGAATCCCTACAGTGTGGAAGCAGGCCATTCAGCCTATTGAGTCCACACCAACCCTCTGAAGAGCATCCCACCCAGATCCAACCCCCCTACCTTAACCCTGTAAACCTGCATTTCCCATGGCTAATCCACCTAGCCTGCACATCTTTGGACTGGGGGCGCAAATCACCTCAACAGTCAATGCAGAACCTTACTGTAACACAAGCAACATTGATCAACAGTTTTGCCTTATTTACTTCACGTCCAGGTAATATGGATATTATTCATATGTAAGGGTATTATTCCAATGCCAATTCTACGTTTGGATTTGTACATGTCCTAGATACCTTCCCTTCTGTTCTTTGCTCCTTCAATGCTGATGTTGTTACTTTAAGCTTCAGTCCCTACTTCTGAGAAACTATGCATTTTTACATGACTTTTACAGACGATACCAAATGTAATTTCCCTAAATTTTGTAGATGTAAAGGGGAGAAAGGAAGCAGCAGCCATAGAAACTGCTGGGGACAAGGTTCATTTTGGGCATTAGCATTACTATGCCTTTCTGTTTTATTCAAAACAACCACCAGACATCTTCCAAAAATTCACCAGACATGTAGAGAAAAGAGATCTACAATTTTAACTCAAAGCTTGGTTTACAACATTGAACTGTAAATCAAACAATACCATTTGTGGCAGAGGCTGCTCAGTGACACTTATTAATAACTAACTCAAGTGCTTACCAATTAAATATTAAGGTGAAGCACAGTTGGAATTTTCTTCTCTTCAAACTTTTCAATTTTTCACTGCAATTCTACAGTTCCCATAAAACAATTGGCTATTTTTCAAAGACTGCTAAAAATTCAGAATTAGAACAGAAAACACTGGAAATACAAAACAGGTTTGTCAGTAGTTAAACAGACCTGTTGACTACTTTTCCCTGTTCAGATACTGTCAGGTCTGCTATGTACTGCCAGCATTTTCTATTTTTATTGCCCTATTAATGATCTCTGGTTATGCTTAAGAACAAGGTGTTCCAATGTTGTCAGGAAAGATTCACAAACACCACTGCATACATCTGTGACAGAATATCTCCAGATGTTTCACTCCCTCAAGATACAGGGTTAGATTCTCCAGCCGAGAGAGCCTGGGCTAAACAAGCACAGACAAATTAGGCAGGGAGAACCATTTGCCTATAACCCACACAATATCGCATCAGAGTTTAAAAATGAATGGAAAATTTGAATTCATTGTGATGTAATTTCTGGATGTGGGAATCTAATTCCACCTAGGTGTGTGAACAGAAAATCCTGTTACACTGTCTAATATTGGAGAGCAATGTGGACCAGATAATATACCCATTATATTGCTCTTCATACTGCTTGCTGCTAAAGGAGAGAGAGCATTACAGCTGAAATAACCTTCGGAGAGATCTGACACAATGTAGCCTGTGGTGGAGGGAAATGCTTATGGCGTCTAAGGGACCAAGTGAACTACGATATCCCAATAATGTCAAGTTTTTTAAGCACTTATGCTCCACTCCACTAAGCAATAATGCTAGATGTTTGAGAAATTAGGATATTTTTCTACACTAAAGCTCAGAACATTAAATGGCATCAGTCAGAAATAATGACAGTGCCTTTTCTGCTGATCTGGGACAGCAATGGTGTGCGCTATTTTAAGATGATCAGAAAAGGGGGTGTAAATGGATTTGTTACACAGAGGTGGCTAGAATTTGAAATTCTTGGAAACTGTTGTGGAAGACTCCATAAATTCCTTTAAATAAACTACTGGATGTTTGCAAAGAAGAACACAAAGGGATGGAGAATAAACAAGAACAGTGGGACTAGTTTGGATTGTTTAGATGGAGAAAAATATTTTATGCCCGGTTTACGATTTGCTTCTTTAGTTACTAATCCAGTTAAAAATATTTAAGAATGTGCCTTTCAATCCATATAAAACAAATTACTGAATGTGCAGTAATCAGTGCTACTGTATCTAGTTGCCTAACTGATAGAGGATCCATGTCCTCCAAGTACTTTGAATGCCTACTCTCATCTTGCCACTCTGCAAACCAATCTTCAATGAATTCCACATTTCTTCCTTTCACTGCACTGCTATAGTTATCCAACATTTACCAATAAACCACATTTAAAATGCTTTGTGCACACAAGTTGGGAACAAGTTTCCTTTACTCAAATGTCATTCAATCATGTTTGCTATACTTTTTAAAAGTTATTTATACAAGATGCCCTGCAGTGTTGCCAATGATGAGTCAGTGGTTACATTCTTTTAATCAGAAGTATTATATGATTCTCAACACTCCTGTTTACAAACTACACATACATTACAAAGCAATGGAATTCACTCAGATACATAACTCAGTGACACACAGTTAGCTCCTCTCACATCCTGGGAAATTTAAACTATTTATTAAAGTAGTACCCTGGATGGGGTTGGAGAAATTGGCAAGTGTCACACTAGCAACAGGTTCCCTCTGCAGAAAAATCAGGTTAGCTCATACCACCATTTGCTATTTTAGAGTGCAGTTCACTAACACTGTTCACCCCTTGCACACATTTGCAGATCGACGGGTGACCTTTCAAACTGTTAAGGCACAGAAACTTCTCCCTCTCGAAGAATGGTATTTAGCTTTTATAAATAGAATGGCTTCTTACAACATCGCTGCAAAGACTAAATCTTATTAAACTGAGCACTTAGCCTGCAGCAGCTGTTCCAAATTCTTCTTTGTTCCATTGATAGGGCTGTTGTGGCACAGTGGTAGGATTCGTACCTTTGGGCTAGGAGGCCAGGTACAAGTCCCACTTGGTCTAAGCGTGTACAATTTCATCTGTTAACAGGTTGATTAAATATGCCTACTTCTGAGCCATGAAGCTTGGGTTCAAGTCCCAGCTGCCCTAGAGGTGTGTCAGAACAGCTCTAAACAGGTTGATTAAAACAAAATACAGGCTCAGTAATCAATAATGTGTTAGTAGTGGTGGTTACTTTAGATGACTCATGCCATAGAGGTAGCACCACTACCTTTGAACCAGAAGGCCCAGGTTCAAGTCCGACCTGCTTCAGAAGTGTGTAATGACATCACAGAACAGGTTGCTTTTAAAAATAAATCTATGTTAATGCTCTACTTGAACATTTCTGGGTCTGCAATTTGCAATGTGTAATTATACAAGGAGTGCTCCGTAGGATTGTTAATGGAAAAATATACATCAACATGGTTCAAAATTTGGACTTCACTACCTTTCAAGGACAACTGCCTTGCAAAGCATAGGCCAGAAAATGAACCCAGGACCTTGCTGGTTTGTGTAGATCATAATAAATTTACCCACAGCCACTGGTAGAAGGGGTGGGCAATGGACAGCAATGCTGTTTTTAAGTATGACCATGAGGAGGGGTATAGTCAATGCAGGGCCGAAACGGAAGCTCTGGAGGCCAATGACATTTAGACATCACACTGTAGATTTTACTTAGGCAGTAAGCAAAGCTAAGAAGAGTTGCAGTATTTTTAAACTAGAAGAATCAAATATCTATTGGACGGCAAGCATCACAAAAACAGAATACAGCAATTTTCATCTCGGAGACCAACCAAATCCAAGAATAAAGTACATTTAAAGGAGCCGTGCAAACAGCTTATCATCATTTAAAAATGTCACAGTTGGAAGGGCTTGATCAAGCAGTGTTGGATCTAACCAAATGATCTGGGACTATCTTGTGGAACACTAAATGGAAATTTATTCTCGATCTGTTCCACATTACATAAACGTGTGGAGTATCTTTTAGAGTCATGCAGCACGGAAACAGACACTTCAGTCCAACTCATCTGTGCTGACCGGATATCCTAAACTGATCTAGTCCCATGTGACAGCATTTGGACCATACCCCTCTAAAACCTTCCTATTCATGCACCCATCCAGATACCTGTTAAACGTTGTTAATTGTACCCAACTCCATTATTAACTTTAAAAAAATTTAATAAATACCAACATCATTGGCTGTCCCTTACAGACAAGGATAACTCTCTTCCACTCTCAGGGCGAGTCTGTAGGTTGCTGTTCAGACTGATGCAGGTTTTTTTTAACACTTCGGGCAGCGGGTGGTTGTGGGAAAGGGTGGGTGGAGTGTTGGTGTGGCAGTGCACTCCTTACACTGTTTAATCGTCTGGCTTCTGCTTTCTCCCAGCATAGCAAGCCTTGAGGTACTTGACACCTTTCAGATTGTTGCTCCTCCACTTTGGATGGTCTTGGGCCAGTAATTCCCAGGGGTCTGTGGGAATGCTGCACTTCACCAGGTAGGCCTTGAGAGTATCCCTGAAGAGCTTCCTCTATCCACACGGGGCTCACCTGCCGTATTGAAGCTGGGGAATCTCGTGTTGGTCACACAGACGACATGCCCAGTCCATCGTGGCCAATCAAGGATGATCAGTGCCTCGATGTTGGCCTGATTGAGGACACTGGTATTGGTGCGTCTTTCTTCCCCAGCAGATTTGCAGGATCTTGCACAAGCAGCATTGGTGGTATAGCTCCAGTGCCTTGAGGTGTCTGCTGTAGACAGTCCATGTCTCAGAGCCATATAGAAGGCCGGAAACCACCAGAGCTCTGTAAACCAGCATCTTGATGTTGCATCTGATGTTGTTGTCCTCCAACACCCTTTCCCTCAGGCAGCCAAAGACTGCGCTAGCAGACTGGAGGTGGTGCTGGATCTCTTCAACAATAACTGCTTTGGCCGACAGGAGGTATTGGAAGTGGTCAATGTTCTCTTAAGGCCTCCCCATGGGCCTTGATGATTGGGGATTCATTCCACAATTCCAGGCCAGGTTGGTGGAGGACCTTCATCTCGCGGACATACAGAATGAGATTCATGCTCTCATATGCCTCCGCAAAGGTGCTGATGATGGTCTGGAGCACATCCTCCGAAATTGCACAAACGCAGGCATTATTTGCATACTGCAGCTCGGTGAGTGGTTGGGGTGACTTTGGTTTTGGCTTGAAGGTGACAGAGATTGAACAATTTCCTGCTGGTTCTGTGAGTTAGCTCCACTCCAGCAGGGAGCTTGTCGGCGGTGAGGTGAAGCACTGCAACGAGGTAGATCGAGAACAGTGTTCAGGCGATGACGCAGCCCTGCTTGATACTGGGGACCGAATGGGGGATGGTTCGGTGGTGGAGCCATTTGTTATTACCATGACTTCCATATCATCACAGAGCAGGCAAAGGATGATGACAAACTTCATGGTGCAACCAAAGTGGAGAAGGCCGCACCGCAATGCTTCCCAATTGACAATATCAACGGCCTTTGGAAGGTCAAAGGAGGCCATGTACAGGGTAAGGTTCTTTTCTCTGCATTTCTCCTGCAGCTGTCGCACTGTAAAAACCACCCTCGGCTGTTTGCATTAGCAATGCAGCATTTGTTACTTCTTTTCAGGGCTCTATCATCGATCCAAGCATCCTCGAATGCATCCCACAGCTTGCTACATGCCACGAGTTCAGCAACACCCCGGCTCTGCACAAAGTAGTGAAGGCCATCTGCCAGCTTAAGATCAGCAAGGCTTCTGGAGGACATGGTACCCCTGCTGAGGCTTTGAAGTAGGGAGGCAAAAAACTCTTGCTGCAGCTACATGCCCTTATGTGCCTTATCTGGAAGGAGGAAAGCATCCTGGGAGAGCTCCAAGATGCGATAGTCACAAGCATTTCCAGAAAAGGGAACGAGGCCAACTGTGGTAACTACAGGGGAATCTCCTTGCTATCGACTATTGGAAAAGTCATCGTCAAGTTCCTCCCCAACCATCTCCTCCCTGTAGCTCAGGAACCCGCCCTGGGTCGCAATGTGGTTTTCAGCCATGGAGGAGCACAACGGACATGATTTCAATCAATACCAACACAATCCACAGGACTCACTTCACACAGTTTAGTGTTAGATACAAGAGCTGAAACCAAAAGTACATCAGCTGGATCCCAAATTGCCAATCCAGAACCCATGTACCATACAGTATAAAAGATCATCAGCTCCAATGAAGGACAAAACCATGCTGTTCAACATAGCCCAACTGGCATTACCATCAACATCATGAGCAGGAATTTATTAGTTCAATTTATTCTTTAAGTATGGACAATTAAAAATTCTCAACTAGGAAACACAGGAATAGGAGTATGCCATTCAACCCCTTAAGCCTGTTCCATCAATCAAATAATGGTTGATCTGTGACATAAATCCACATACCTGCCTTTGGCCCATATCCCTTAATACCTTTGCTTAACAAAAAATCTCACATTTAGAATTAACAACTGATTTTGCATCCATTTTCATTGGTAGAAGAGAGTTCAAATCTCTACCATTCTTTGTAGAAGTGCATCCTAACATTTCTCCTGAATGGTTTAGCCCTATTTCTCAGACTATAGCCCCAATTCTACAGAAGTAGGCAACCTGAGCAGAAATGTGACATAGAAATTCACCAGGGTTTTATCTACTGAATATTATTTTAGTAGAACCCACAATTAACTTCTTCAATATGATGTTGGATCTGCTGAGCATAAATGAGATCTTTTCTGCATTGTATAACAATTGCTGCTGTATTTGTTTTGCTAGTTACATACTGTGGCAGAATGATCAAACACCTATATTGGTACAGTGTGCAAATATTTAAATATGTTTAGTTATTACATTCCTTAGCAAATGTGAATGGATTAACAATGAATTTACTCCAAATATTAATTCTTGAATAGGCATTTCTACAAAGAAGAGGCACGCTCTCTTCTTTGCTAAAATAAATTGGATTTGGAATACACTGAAGAATTTACAATGTTAAAGTCAGTCATTGAATTTTAGTTTGAATTTTCATTCATTGAAAAAAATAAAGAGAATGTCATTCAATTACAAAGGATGTGGATCTCTGTAGCGGTTTGACTTAACATGCTTGATGCTGACAATTGGTGTCCAGAATAGAAAGTCTTCCAATCTCCAGTATCAACATTGCCTTCAAAAATTTACAGAATTTAGACAAGTCAAATGTGGAAGCATGATTGAAAGCACCCGTTGCCCAGTACCTCGAGCTTCACTTTAAGAACTGTCAAATATGACAGACAATAAGGAGCTACTCAGCAAGATTACAATGATCCGCACAGAATACAGTTCCCACTGTACCTAGCCAGTGGGTTGGTGACATAGTTTATTATTCATAATTTAAGGCAGACAAACTACGTGAGAGTTTACTGAGGTAGTGGCCCATACATCATCATAGTACTTTCTGCTAATCAATTTTAAAACATTTAGAAGTCCAAACTAAATGGTATTGTTAAAAAAGCGCCTGTACCATTGACTCGGATTTTTCTCCGCAGATGCTGCCAGACCTACTGAACTTTTCCAGCAATTTCTGTTTTTGTTTCTGATTTATAGCATCTGCAGATCTTTTGGTTTTCATTAAATATATGTATGTATTTGAAATGTGAAGTATTAAATGAACAGGTTTGTTGTGATGACTGACCCCAACATGATAAGGATATCCAGGGTTGGAGCCTGGAACGCACTGCTAGAAGAGGTGGTGGCAGCAGGCAAGTTGGTGACATTTAAGAGGCATCTGGGTGGTTACATAAATAGGGAGGGAATAGAGGGATACGGACAGAAGATTTTATTTAAATTTAGTTAGGGCATGATGATCGGTACAGGCTTGGAAGGCCGATGGGCCTGTTTCTGTGCTGTACTTCTCTTTTGTTCTTCTCCCATGCTTCAGACTGTGATAAATGACTAGTGGATCCATTGATCTATAACATTTAATGTTATAAGCAGCACCTCTGCAATTTACTTCAGTGGTAATAACTAGGATTATTTGCCAAAGGCTGGTGCCCGTTATAAACACAAATAATATCTAAGTGATGGAGAATGCACGCATACAAGGTAATATTTTCACAGAGGTTGATTAAGGGCGTTTTTTTGTCAAAAGATTCCTGTCGAGATTACCAACCTACGACAAAGCATCATAACAGAGAAGGCAGCGCTTTCGTGGCTCCTACAGCGAAGTAAGAAACAAGTCCAGGGCCATTCAGCTCATCAGGCCAATGTGATTGCTCAATCCCAGACCCCTTTTCTCTATTAAAAAGGTGGATGCAGTTGTTAACCCAGAACATTGGTCTGCAGTTTAGCTTGGAAAACAGGCAGAATGGTACAGTGCAATCCTAACAACACTGGAATGCTTCATAATAAAAAAAAATGGAAGCCAGTTTTTTGTTGCCTGGCTCTGTACAACGCCCTGTCTCAGGCAGTGCTGCTGGGCGACCAAACGGGTCGGCAGTAATGACACGCACTAAATCCGCCGGTAAAGGTGGTGCAGACTCCAGTCTCTCACCTGCTTCACCGACAGCGAGATGTTCTCCAGGATCCGGTCCTTCACTTTCAGGGTTTCCATACTCGCGGCCTCAGCATCCTCATCAGCAATGACCAGCCCAGGGCCCGGGGCTCGCCGCTGACGCCCGGTTCACTCCCCTTACCGGTTGGGGCGCGCGCGCGCGCTCCGGCCTCGACACGTGACCACACGCTCGCCCGCGCACCCTACCACGGAAAGCGATAACCACGCGTGCGCGCTCTTGCATTCCGAATGACGTCAGACATCCAGAAGCGGCCTGACGTGCACCGGGGTTTCCTTCGCCGTCTGCCCTCAAGGGGCGGGACTTCAACTTGACAACGACCTTAAGAGGCGGGACTTCAGCCGGACGACGACCTCAAGGGGCGGGACTTCAGCCGCACAACGACCTCAAGGGGCGGATTTTATTTCCACAGTGTCCTTCTGAAGTTGCAGTTCTGGCCGTATTATTATGCACGGGTAGTCAAGAAAAAAAGTCAACCCATGTAAAACACCAGGTGGTGTCATTGAGCTATTGAAATAGCAGACCCCCATCAAGCGCTGTATTAATAAAGTATGGATTTGAGTTGATACTGAGTTTCCTATTTTTACGTGGAAATGGGATGAATTAGATTTTCTGAAGAAGGGTCTAGGCCCAAAACGTCAACTTTCCTGCTCCTATGATGCTGCTTGGCCTGCTGTGTTCATCCAGCTCTACACCTTGTTATCTCAGATTCTCCAGCATCTGCAGCTCCTACTATCTCTGAATTAGAATGGCCCTTTGAAAGAAACTGCGAGGCAGGATGGGCAGAATGTATCCTGAATGCATTGTAGTAAGGTCCATACTAATAACTGGTTCAATGCCTCCCCCAAGTGGCCATTCTGTGTGTGGATTTCAGCAGGTGACTAAAACAGACCAAGCACTACCTTCCCACTGAGATCACTGCGTCCTGATCAGCTGCAGGAACCCTGCATCATATTACCCCCTTTAATCCAAGGGTGAGGGCTGTTATAGCAACTGCAGTAGCTCTGCCTACACTCACCAAGTCGGACACCTTGTACAGTTCAACTACCAGAAAGCAATCAAAAGAATGCCAAAGTTTTTTTCTTTAAATTGTTTAGCCTACCGCCTTGCCAATCACCTACTGAAAGGGGCAAGAGACCCACGTAATCATGCTTTCCATAAAAAAGTACATGATGCATGAAGAAAAACAAAGTTGCTGGAAAAGCTCAGCAGGTCTGGCAGCATCAGTGAAGGAAAAAGCAGAGTTAACATTTTGGGTCCAGTGACCCTTCCTCAGAACTGATGGTGCATGATGCATGACACTACTTTTGCTGAAATTCCCTGCATACCTCACCAAGCTGATCTTCACTCAATGTTTCAGAATATGAAACCATGATTATAACAAGTTATATTCTGGTTAGCTTCAGAAGCCTGGTCCACCATTTGATTATGTTACTTGCCCTGTGATGGTCTTGAAAGCTGAATGCAGCAGAATGGCAGTGAATAAGTATCACTGTCTGCTGAAGCCAAGGAAGGACCCACAGTCTGTAAGAAACTGGCATTGAAACTCATCTCTAAACATTTTCTAGAAGTCGTTTGTACTTCATGAGCTCTGTTGGATCACTGTTTAAAATAAGGGTTCATCCATTTAAGTCAGAGATGAGGGCTCAACTTTTTCTTGGAGATGGTGGTGAGTCTTTGGCACTGACTTCCTGGAAAAGGCAGTGGAGGTAGAATCTCTGAATACTTTTAAAGTAGGGACATATCGATTCTTGTTAAGCGAGGGGTGAAGGAAAGATTGCTGGGGTTAGGTGGGAATGTGGAGTATTCAGATTGACCATGATCTTATTGAATGGCCAAAGAGGTTCAGAGGTCCCCAAGTGGCTGGAGTGACAGGTGAGATGAGGGTGGGTGGAGTTGGATGGTCATTGAGTCATAGAATCATACAGCACAGAAACACAGCCTTCGGTTCAACTCGTCCATGCCAACCAAGTTTTCCCAAACTAAACTGGTCCCAATTGCCTGTATTTGGCCCATATCCCTCTAAACCTTTCCTATTCATGTACCTATCCAAATGTCTTTTGAATATCGTAATTGTACCTGCATCTACCACTTGCTCTGCCAGTTCATTTCATATACAAACCACCCTCTGTGTGAAAACATTGCCTCTCAGGTCCCTTTTAAATCTTTTTTCCTCTTGTCTTAAAATTATGACGCTTAGTTTTGAACTCCCCCACCCGAGGGAAAATACCATTGTTATTCACTTTACCGTTGACCCTCATGATTTTATAAAACCTCAATAGGGGCACACCTCAACCTCCTTTGCTCCAGTGGGAGAAAAACCCAACCTATGCAGCCTCTACTTATAAACCAAACCATCCAGTTCCAGCAGCAGCTTGGTAAATCTTTTCTGCACCCTCTCCAATTTTCACAGGGTGACCAGAACTGGACACAGTATTCTAGAAGAGGTTTCACCTATGTCCTGTACAACCTCAACATGACATCCCAACTCATATACTCATGTTCTAAGCAATGAAAGCAAGTGTGCTAAATGCCTTCTGAACCACCCTGTGACGCAGCTTTATGTATCTGAATCCCTATGTCTCTCTGTTCGACAACACTACCCACGGCCCTTCCCTGAACAGTACAAGTCCTGCCCTTTATTTGTTTTACCAAAATGCAATCCCTAGCATTTATCCAAATTAAACTCCTCAGCTCATTGGCCCAATTGATCAAGATCTCCTTGTAATCTTAGATAACCTTCTTCACTGTCTGCTATACCACCAATTTTAGTGTCATCCGCAAACTAGCTAACTATCCCATTAAATTCTCATTCAAATCATTTATATAAATGACAAACAAAAGTGGATCCAGCACCAATCGCTATGGAACACCAGTAGTTACAGACCTCCAGTCTGAAAAACACCTTTGTAGCCAAAAAATGCAAGGGTGAAAGTCCAGTCACATAATGGAGTTTTTGCAGCTGCTCATTGGGATGAAGAAGTTGCTACTGTCCAAATTTTGAAATATTGGCCTAGAGGCAAGAATCAAAACCCATGCATAGAAAATAGGAGCAGTAGGCCATTTAGCCCATCAAACTTTTTCCACCATTCAATATTATCATGGCTAATCTTCTATCTCAATGTCATATTCCTACATTTTTCTCATAGCCTTTGATGCCTTAAGTGTCTTCAAACCCATAAATTTAAATTAAGACACCCTAACATTGTGTGTACCCATAAATTTAAATTAAGACACCCTAACATTGTGTGTAGAAGGCCCAGAAATGGACCAGTGATATATTTGTCTCTTCAACGTAAACCTTGGAAACAAAAGATGTGATTGTATAAGCAACCTAACCATTGAAAATTCAGTACAATTGACACGTTATATTCTATCCAGCTTTATCCTTCAAATCATAGAATAGTTTTAGCACAGAAAGAAGTCATTCTGCCTTCATGTCCCTCCCATTTCTCTGCATAGCAACTCAACTAATTGCATTCACTTAACCTTTCCCTGTAGATCTTAAAATATTTCACTTCATTTAATTGCCCAATTAATTTTTGAAAGTTATGATTCAATCTGTTCCACCACAGACGTAGCCTAATCACCCATCGCGTTAAAAATGTTTTTCCTCACATTATCTTTAGTTATTTTGTGCCAATCATTTCAATGAAAAGAAGAACTGAACTTCTTCATCCCTTATTCCTATAATATTCTTTGTCTCATTTTGCTCCCAAAGAATATTTACAATCTTATGAAGCAAGGAAAACATTCACTTTATTTAATTTTATTTTTCTTACTGCAGCTTCATCCCTCCATAAGACTGCAAGACAAGGTCATGTGATGTTGCATCACTTCCTGTGTTGTTATATGCAGTGTCCAATGAGCATTAGCAGACTTTACCTTTCTTTATCTTTTTATTCTTCCATGGGATAGAGATGTTACTAGAGAGACAAGCATTTGTTATCCATCACTAATTGCCCTTGAACTGAGTGGCTTGCTGAATTTCAGAGGGCAGTTAAGAGTCATTGCTGTGGATCTGGAGTCACATGTGGACTATGTATTAGGACCTGAAAGGATTGACTGACATTATGAGATAGGCTGCACTCATCAGGATATAAAGGACATCCTGGGAGGGGCTAACTGGTTCTATGTCTGGTTCTGTGCTTGTTGTCAATGCTGTGTGCAAATGTACTAGTATTAATGATGTAGTGGTGTCAGAAGCTTACACTTAAGGTGAGTCTGATACAGGATCAGGGATGCCTTGCTGCAATTGTACAGGGCCTTGGTGTGATACCCATAGAGTACTATGTAGGGTTTTATTCTCCTCATCTGGGAAAGGGTGTTCTGTCTTTGGAGGGAGCACAACAAAGGTTTGCCAGCCTGATTCCTGGGATGGTAGGACTGATATAGGGAGACAGACTGAATTGGTTGGGACTATATTTACTGGAGTTTAAAAGAATAGGGAGGATTTCATAGAAACCTATAAAATTCTAATAGGATTAGACAAGCTAACTGCCAGAAGGATAGTCCTAATGACAGAGAATTTCAGAACCAGGAAACACAATATAAGGGTATGGGAGTAGGCCATTTAGGACTGAGAAAAGGAGAAATTTCTTCACTCAGAGTGGTGAGTGTGAAATTCTGTGGTTGGGGCCAAAACAGTGAGTGTTTCCAAGAAGAAGTTTGATGTAGTTCTTAAGGCTAAAGGGATCAAAGGCTATGGAGTGAAAGCTTAAACTGGGAACTGAGTTAGATGATCAGCCATGATCATATTGAATGTTGGAGCAGGTAAAGGGCTGAATGGCCTACTCCTGCTCCTATATTTTGATGTCCCACAACAGGCAATCCTATCTCTTAGATGAAATGTAGCTGGCCATTATATATAATAAACCTAATTACTCTTCATCAAGATTGAGCTTATTTACTGTCTCAGATGCCATGTGGGCATCCTTCCCCCATGGTATCAATAAACAAAGTGTACCAACAAGAAGGATCAGTGGCAGCATCTCATATCTGACATTTATAACATGGGGACAGTGAGGAGGACTGGCCAATTATAAGATAGTAGCACTCATGGGGTCTGAAATTATAATAGGCTAGTCCAGATGAGGATGGAAGATTCCTTCCCTAAGGATGCTAGTCATTTATTTAATTATTCAGGGGATGTGGGCACTCTGGCTGTCCCTAGTTTCCCTTGAGAAGGTGGTGGTGAGCTATCTCCTTGAACTGCTGCAGTTCATTTCATGTCAGTAAACCAACAATACAGTGAGGGAAGAAATTCCAAGATTTTGACCCAGTGACACTGAAAGAACAGGGATATATTTCCAAGTCAGGATGGTGTGTGCATTCATACTATTGATTAACCTGCAAAAGTGTTGTGACATACCTCTGGAGAAACTGGGACTTGAACCTGGGCCTGCTAGCTCAGAGGTAGGGCCATTATTATTTTGCAACCTTCACTGGTGAGTGCATATGGTAATCCAGATGGGTTGTTACAACAATCAGTGATAATTGTCATGACCTTCTGTGAAATTAGCTTTCAGTTCCAAATTTATTAAATAAGTTCCACCAGTTCTGGTCAGATTTGAACCTGTCGTTAGAGTACTATCCTGGACCTTTGGATTACTTGTCCAATGATATTACTATTACGCCACCATCTTCCCCTGAAGTCATTTGATAAATCATCTTTGTACCATCTCTAGGACCCTGTCACCCTTCCCAAAAATGTAATGCCCAGAATTGGACAAAGCTGTCTAGTTGTGGTCCAGAAAGAGCCCTATAAAGGTTCAGCGTACCTTTTTTTTGCTTGGATCTGAACCTCACAGAGATTGGAAAGCTAGATTATTTACATTCGCAGATAAGCATGCTCACAAAGAACGATCTGCAATTACAGTCATAAACGTACAGAAACAAACTATACCCAACGCATGGATTCAAATTCCTACCCAGCCACTATTTATATAGTAGTCAGGCAAGAACCTGAAATAGATCAGGATAAACAGGCAATACTGATTAAAGGGAATCTGGACTTGCTGGAACTCTGATTCCAATGAATGAATTTCCTTTGACCAGACTCAAGGGTTTTGTTTCCAGCTGACT
The DNA here is from genome assembly GCF_021869965.1 of Rhincodon typus. NCBI lineage: Eukaryota > Metazoa > Chordata > Chondrichthyes > Orectolobiformes > Rhincodontidae > Rhincodon > Rhincodon typus. Next base: position 21,559,943 of record NC_063362.1, on the reverse strand, counting down.
CAAGTAGCAAGTGATATTGCAGCGGACTGAAATTGGCTGATCCTTGTGTTCCAGGGCTGATAGCTGCAGTTAAGAAACATAATCACTCCCTTGTCCCATTGCACTGAAAGAGTTCCTTTCACTGCCTCACATTGAACTATTAGAGATGCTCTTTCGAACCTTTATATTTAGCTAAGTGCTGTTTGGCAGGTTTACTATTAAATTGATATCCCTAAATGGAAATTGATTAGAATAACAATATCCCATGGAACACTGCAGTTATTCCAGGATGGTCACTGACCTCAGCAGACATGTTTTAGGACTTTAAGGAAATGAGCAGGACGCTGATACAGAAATACCTCAGTGGGTAGCATAATGCAGGCTGGAGGATGATAAACGGCACAATGTCAGCCGTGGAATTTACTGTCAAATGAGGGACATTGTTCATAGAATCCCTTCAGCGTGGAAATAGGCCATTCATCCTGTCGAGTCCACACTGACCCTCAGAAGAGAATCCCACCCAGATCCACCCCCCAATCCTATCCCTGTAACCCTGCATTTTGTAAGGCCAACCCACCTAGCCTGCATAGCCATGGACACTATAGGCAATTTAGCATGGCCAATCTGCCTAACCTGCACATCTTTGGACTGTGGGAGGAAACCAGGGCACCCGAAGGAAACCCACACAGACACAGGGAGAATGTGCAAACTCCACATAGACAGTCGCCCATGGGTGGAATCAAACCCAGGTCCCCAGTGCTGTGAGGCAGCAGTGCTAAGCACTGAGCCACCGTGCTACCTTCGCAGAATTGTGGAAGAGTCAGTCAGGACTGGGATGGTTTAGAGCTATACCGAGAGGTATAGTGGTGGGTTTGATTTAGATATCAGGGTTATTTGATAAAGCTGGTGGGGAGCAGGGCATGCTGGAGTTAATAATGTTGTAGTCACTGGTCAAGCTATACTAGGGCTAGAATGATTGGAAGTTGTGATTTAAGATAGGTGCAGAGATTGTGGGCTGGAGTTGGTGACTGTTGGTTTGCTGGTTGGAACTAGTTGTGGTTGCTGGTCACATTCTGTAGGGTTAGAATGACTGATTAGAATCCATGTGATAGAAACAAAGGTAGGTTATTCAGCCCATCTGGCCTGCTTCCCCATTCAATATGATCATGGCTGACCTTGGAATTTAACTCTTCTCGTTTCCTTAACCCGTGAATCCCCCAGGAACCTATCGCAACCTTAAATACATTAGATGATAGGTCCTAAACAAAAACAAAGCAAAGAACTGTGGATGTCAAAAATCAGAAACAGAAACAGAAATTGCCGGAAAATCTTAGCAGGTCTGTGCAGCTTGTGTGGAGACAAAGCAGAGTTCTGTGTCCAGTGACCCTTCTTCAGACCCTTTTGAAGAAGGGTCACTGAACCTGAAATGTTAACTCTGTTTTCTTCACAGATGGACCCTGCTTGGGTAAAGAATTCCAAAGATTCACAGACTTTTGAGTGAAGTGCTGTCTCTTATCTCGAGGCTGTGTCCCCCTGTTCTAGGTGCTCCAACCAGGGAAAAGAACATCTCAATATCTCTGTCAAGGCCTTCAGAATCTTGTATATTTTTGGTGCTAGCTAAGGCTGCTTACTTAGAGATAGTGAGCACAGAGATTATTACTTAGAGTTGGTGATAGTGGTGTACCTGGTTAGAGGGTTGTGTTAATTGATGTCAGTCAGTGCTACTTAAATGCCAACAATTCTGGGATTTTTGGTTAGAGATGAGGTGTTAGGTGTTACTATGAAATTGTACTTTTTACTTAGTTAAAGAGAACAGCACATCAACTGCAGCATTAAACTGTGTTAAGCAAATCCCAACCCTTCACAGTACTTCATACATTCTTTCACATTTTTAACACATCCATTTTTTCCCCTTGCGCTTAAACTGATTTAGGTTATTGCAATCCATTACGTAGGCCTGAACAAGATACTGAACTCGTCTGACTGGCTTCTGGATTGTCAGTGGTGTTTATAATGTTGTGTAACATGTTACTAGGCAACTCTATAAACTTGTCAGGAATAGACATAGAGCCTGACCTTCCATTAACATGACAGCCCAGCTGTTGGAAGGTATAGCAATGTATTTATAATACTGAAAGGTTGATAGCTGTGATCTTTTTTTTATGTCAGCCTGGCTCTGGAGTAAATAATAGTTACAATCCATTGAGGGTATAACATTTATTACCAGAAGCGAGTTAGGTCTAATGATTCATTATGAATATTACATAAAGCCTGTGCATGCACACTGACCTAATAAATTATAAACACTCATCAGAGCTCAGTTAATGAATGCACTCCTCGGGGTGATATCAGAATAGAAAGGCAAATTCAGTACTTCCAGCACAGAGATCATTTTTAAGGTTGAGAGATATAGTAGGAACTGCAGATGCTGGAGAATCTGAGATAACAAGGTGTAGAGCTGGATGAACACAGCAGGCCAAACAGCATCAGAGGAGCAGGAAGGCTGATGTTTCGGGTCTAGACCCTTCTTCAGGTTGCCCTGGTCAAAGAACAAGTCTTACTATTGTCTTGGCTTCCAGCTTGAGCTGCTTTCAAGTACTGGGGACATTGAACTTATCCGTGCAAGACCAAGAAGTTTCCTTTGTCTCTCAGTTTAAAGCACCAAAACACAGGTCTCTACTGGATTGCATCCAGTTCTTGATGCTTCAGCTTTGGGAAGTTATGAAGGCATGAGAGCTAGAACAGAAAAAATGCATGAGAATGTTTCTGAGGACGAGGAAATTCAGTTATGGGGATAGATTGGAGAGGTTGTGACTGTTTTTTTTTGGACAAGAGAAGGCTGAATGGAGATTGGATAGAGACATTCAGAATCATGAAGGGTCTGGCCAAGTTGGTAGAGAGGAACTGTCCTCACTTGTGAGGTGATAACGAACAAGGTAGCACAGATTTAAGGTACGTGGCAAAAGAAACAATGGCAACATGTGGAAAGTGGAATGAAAGGTATATAATTTATATATGTATTAATATCGTTTTCTGAAATTGGATTTCAAAATAGAAGCAGATGCACATTGGTTCTTAATATGAAGTGTTTTTGTTAGAAAAAAGGTCAGAAAATGCTTCCAGACCAGTGATCTAATTTCAATAATTGTAGGTAAGCAGGTGACTATAGACTGTTGTGGTGTTAATAGAAAGATGTTTATACTGTTTGGCTTATGACAGGTAGCATAAACATTTAAGACCATTAGCTTTGTTTTCAGTTCAGACAAATCTAGGATTGAATATTTTGTAACATTCAGACCACTAGAGTTGAGTTCAGAAGTAGGTTTAATTTCTCTCCTAGAATGATTAAGGGCAGCTCAGGGTATTAATTACTTCAGCAGAAGACTCTCCAAACCAGAAAAATTTAGTTATAAATCTGCAGTTTGTTAGAAGTGAGAAAGTTTAGGCTCTTAGGTTTGTGAAAATATCATGTTGGCAGATTTTACAGTAACACCTACCCACATAAGCACCTGACAATGAATGTCTCCAAAAAGAAAGAATCTAACTATCACCCTTTGGCTTTCATGAAGTTACCATCACTCAGTCCCCTGTGGGCAACATCCTGGGGGATGGGGGATGAGGGGTGGGGGGATGGGGTTGGGGGGGGGGGGGAGCGGTGATACCATTGATGAGAAACTGAACTAGACTAGCCACATAAATCATGTGGATACGAGAGCAGGTTGGAGGCTAGGAATATTATGGCAAATAACTCACTTCTTAATTCCTCAAAGCCTATCCACTGTCTAAAAGGCACAAATTAGGAATATGATGGAACACTCCCCTCTTACCTGAATGAATGCAGCTCCAACAAGAATCTTGATATCTCCCAGGACAAAGCAGTCCATTTGAATGGCACCAAATTTTCAAACATCCATCCACTACACCACTGATGCTCAATTGTGTATCATCTACACTGATGCACTGCAGAAGTTCACCAAGGCTCCTTAGACAGTTCCTTCTAAACCCATGACCACCATCATCTAGAAGGACAAGGGCAGTAGATACATGGGAAGACCACTACCTGCAGGTTCCCCTCAACGCCATACACCATCCTTACTTGGAAATATACTGCTGTTCCTTCAGTTGTGGCTGATTCAAAATCTTGGAACTCCCTCTCTCCTGCCCCAAATGGACTGCAACAGCTGCTCAGCTCATCCAAACCTTCTCAGTTAGAATGGGCTATAAACAGTGGCCTAGGTAGTGAAGCCCACGTTCCAAGAATGAATTTAAAAAAACTTGGAAAAGACTAATTGAACTGTCTCTATGGTCCATAGCAAAGAAACTAAAGAGTCAAGTAAGTAGAAATTTCAAATTTGAGATAGGGGTGTAATTTCACTAGACTTGGGACTCTGTAATATTGGGAAACCGGTTGAAACTTCTTAAAAAATTCATTTGCAGGATATAGGCATCACTGGCTAGGCCAGCATTCATCACCAATCCCTAAACCCCAAAGGGCAGTTAAGAGTTAACCACATTGCTGTGGGTCTGGAGTCACATGTAGGCCAGACCAGGTAGGGGTGGTAGATTTCCTTTCCTAAACATTAGTGAACCAGATAGGTTTTTCGTGGTGATCAGCAATGCTTTTATGGTCATCATTAGACTGTTCATTCCAGATTTTCTTTTCATTGAATTCAAATTGCAGCATCTGCCATGGCAGGATTCAAACCTAGGTCCCCAGAACTTTACCTGGGTCTCAAGTTTGATAGCCTAGCGATAATACCAGGAGGCCAATAGTTCCCTGAATTTTGCTGCATGTTTTAAGATCATTTTAACAGTCTTCTATAATCAGAAAACTTGTTTTTTTAAATTTTTTGTTTTCATTACCGTTGAATCAATGCTGTTTAATTCTTGCCTTGTGCTTAGTTAATTGATCTCTGCTGGAATGGCAGCAGTGTGTCTCAGTTACAAGGTACAGCTAATTACAGATACAGCTAATTAAAATTGCACAGTAACCAATTACAAAGGTTAAACCTATGATACCTCAAGCCAGATTTCTGTAATCTGACTTGTCCAATGGTACCATTAGTTGAGATCAAGAAACAGTTTACTCAGTGAGGTTAACTTACTGTGACAACATGAATGTTGTTGTCTGGAGTTATGGATAGTGATGGTAAAGACTTCAACTTTCTTTCCATTATATGGCTGACCAGGAATCTCTCCCACTCTTACTGCCTACCATTAGTATTTGTTGGAAGGATTTGCAGGTTGATCTTCAATCTGTCTGACCCTATTATGGACATATCTCATTGGCCAACAAGTCCAGGAGAGCTTCTAGCACATTCTGTTACAAGATCTCAAAAGGATATAGCAGTAGGGACACTATGTATGGCATTGGAGTTCGTGGTGTGAGTGATGAATAGAGCAGAGTTCATGTTCCTGAACTCTATCACTTTCTGATGGAAAGTTTGATTCCCAGAATATCGTGTGAGGGGCTTAGCTGCAATATTCCCTGATCAAAGAGCTTACTAGCACTAAAAGTGCAATTGTCTAACTGTGTACTTTTGGAGTCTTGCTCATTGGGGTACACTATTCGGAAAATGCTGATACACTCTCCAGCACTTTCATTGGAAATTCACAGCCTGTCTTGGACGCAAAAAGTAAGTTAGCTTTTAAGATCTAATGAAAATATTCATGCTTACAAGTAAGTGATATTTATCAGGAACTAGGATCTTCTCAAAGTCAAGACAACTCTTAGCTTTGAGTAACAAAGTTCCAGGCATCCATCCATATTTATGTGTTTCACTAAAACACACTTATTTTGGCACCAGGATATTAAGCAAGCAGAGTACCATCTGCTACACCTTTGCTAACCCTGACTTAAACCATTTTTCAATTCAATGGTATATCCCATGATATGTTTTGGTGCAAAACTGCTAACTGCTGTGTCATATTCCAGTTCTTAAAAGCTTAACTTGTTTTAGCACTTTTTCATCATGTGTCCAACTTGCGAACAGTGCATGAACTTGATACAGAAACCACAAATTCATCTTAACCCATTCACTGTTAGCAAGATTTACAGCCAGAGATGTCAACACTAGGCAAGACGTAGCCTTGTGGATTTACAAACACTGTTTACTTCAAGGGCTGTCCCTGAGCCATGTGCTGAGTCATTTGCCAGAGGGTTCCTGAATCCTGGCACAAAAAAGCACCTGAAAAATATTCCAGGTTACCTATTACATAGAATTTATAACACTGACATAGGCCATTTGGCTCAACTGATCTTTGTCAATATTTTTGTGCTCCAGACCAGCTTCATCCTAATCTACTTTTTCTAATCTTATTACCATAACTTTCCATTCATTTCTCTTGTATTGATATCTCTAACTTCCCCTTAAATGCAGCTGTATTATTTGCCTCATTTTCTACAGATATTAAAGGCATCAAGTGGTATGGAGAGAAAGTGGGAATTGTGATCAAGGATTGTCATGAACATTGGATGATGGAGCAGGGTCAAAGGGCCGAATGGACTACTTCTGCTCCTAGTTTCTATGTTTCAACCATTCCATGAGGTAGCAAAGATCATATTCTACCAATTCTCTAGGTAAAGATTTAAATACATTAATGCAGTGAGCTACCTCTCCAAGTGTGAGATACGAGCATGGAATGGGGTAAAATGGCAATGGGTAGGTATGCAGCGAGTTGCAAGGCAGGGACATGTGTTTCATGTGTCAATATTTTTAACCTCCTGCCTCAATGCTTTACAGGTCTTCACTGGGTTGGGTGAATACCAAGCTTATAATATCTGTGACATGTCTGCATCTATATTTCTCTCAATTTGTTTTTCTCCCCTATTTTCTTTTTCCATGCTTCCTTGAGACAAAAGACTGGCCCCTCTGTTTTGCTTCTGCCTCCTTGTTGAATTCCTTAGCTGAATCCAGAACACAGCTGATAAAGTTAAAATAAAGCAAGGAACAAATGAGTCATGGTCTGAAAATAGCTCTCAACATTGACAAAGGCAAATGCTCAACACACACAGAATTTGAATTTAAAATGGTGTCAGACAGCGTTTTAGAGAATGCATAGGAACCAGAGGGATTGCTGAATCATTTTTAAAACACCTGTCACATCCTCCTTCATCTGGTCTTCTTACTTCTGGTTTAGCATTTTTCTCTGGCTCATGATTCCCATAGAATCAGTTCTTTTAACTGCACACTTGCTCCAGTGCAGTTTGAAATTCAGAGCTGCACAACATAAAGCTTGGATTTTATGCATGCTTTTTTACTTAAAGGGGACACACAAAAATGCAGTCATATTTCAATATAAATTCCTGGTCAATACATAACTTTAGAAGGAAATCATATTTAGGGGATAGGGGAGGTGATGGCCTAGTGGTATTATCACTGGACTGTTAATCTAGAGAACCCAGATAGTGTTCTGGGGACCTGGGTTCAACTTCTGCTATGGCAGATGCTGGAACTTGAATTCAATAAATATCTGGAATTAAGAATCTAATGGTAGCCATGAATCTATTGTTGATTGTCAGGACAAACCCATTGGGTTCACCTTTGTCCTTTAGGGAAGGAAACTGTCATCCTTACCTGGTTTGGACTATATGTGACTCCAGATCCACAGCAATGTGGTTGACTCTTAATTGCCCTCTGACCAATTAGGGATGGGCTATAAATGCTGCCTAGCCAGTGACGCCTCATCCCAAGAATGAATAAAGCATGTTTTGTGACACATATTTTTCATTTATGATGAATGGTGTGAGGTTATTCTACACAGTAGTTGGACCATCTCTTCAACCAGCAGAGAAATGTTTGGAACCCATAACTAACTTTAATAAATGTGATCAATGTAGTTTGTAAGTGACAAACTTGTTATGGCCTGTCCCACTAGACCCTCCCCATCATCAATACTGTTGCTCCCTCTCTATGTTCATAAATCCCTTGTACCTCTCTAATCGTCAGTTTTCTTTTCCCTCCCGGTTCTCTTTGTTCAATCTGCAAACCTCTTAGGCAATTTTGAAAATGTTGTTTTACTTTAAAAACTCAAAGACTTTTAAGGATTAATTTTAAAAAAAAACTTGCTTTCCCTCCATTTTCTGAGCTGTGCCCCGATTTTATTCTGTTTTGTCTGAATTAGCTTCATGAATGCAAGTTTGTTTCCTTTATGACCTTCTGCTTTGTTTGAAACACAGTCCAGTGACTGTTTGCTTTGTCTGGCAGGCCACAATGGGACACATGTTTCAACAAGAGAGCAGTGTTCCTTCTAGAAAGTGAACAAAGCAGTTTTGGCAAGATCTAAGACAACGAGGTGTAGAGCTGGATGAACACAGCAGGCCAAGCAGCATCAAAGGAGCAGGAAGGCTGACGTTTCAGGCCTAGATCCTTCATCAGAAAAGGGGGAGGGGAAGGGGGTTCTGAAATAAGTAGGGAGAGAGTGGGAGGCGGATAGAAGATGGATAGAGGAGAGGATAGGTGGAGAGGAGACAGACAGGTCGAAGAGGCGGGGATGGGGCCAGTAAAGGTGAGTGTAGGTAGGGAGTTAGGGAGGGGATAGGTCAGTCCTGGGAGGACGGACAGGTCAAGGGGGCGGGATGAGGTTAGGAGGTAGGAGGTGGAGGTGTGGCTTGAGGTGGGAGGAGGGGATAGGTGGGAGGAAGAACAGGTTAGGGAGGCAGGGACGAGCTGGATTGGTTTTGGGATGCGGTAGGGGGAGGGGAGATTTTCAAACTTGTGAAATCCACATTGATACCATTGGGCTGCAGGGTTCCCAAGCGGAATATGAGTTGCTGTTCCTGCAACCTTCGGGTGGCATCGTTGTGGCACTGCAGGAGGCCCAGGATGGACATGTCGTCTGAGGAATGGGAGGGGGAGTTGAAATGGTTCGCGACTGGGAGGTGCAGTTGTTTATTGCGAACCGAGCGTAGGTGTTCTGCAAAGCGGTCCCCGAGCCTCTGCTTGGTTTCCCCGATGTAGAGGAAGCCACACCGGGTACAGCAGATGCAGTATACCACATTGGCAGATGTGCAGGTGAACATCTGCTTGATGTGGAAAGTCTTCTTGGGGCCTGGGATGGGGGTGAGGGAGGAGGTATGAGGGCAGGTGTAGCACTTCCTGCAGTTGCAGGGCAAAGTGCCGGGTGTGTTGGAGCTGGAGGGGAGTGTGGAGTGGACAAGGGAGTCACGGAGAGAGTGATCCCTCCGGAAAGCAGATAAGGGTGGGGAGGGAAAGATGTCTTTGGTGGTGGGGTCGGATTGCAGATGGCGGAAGTGTCGGAGGATGATGCATTGGATCCGGAGGTTGGTGGGGTGGTACGTGAGGACGAGGGGGATTCTTTTTTGGTTCTTATTGCGTGGACGGGGTGTGAGGGATGAGTTGCGGGAGATGTGGGAGACACGGTTGAGGGCGTTCTCGACCACTGAGTGGGGGAAAGTTACGGTCCTTGAAAAACGAGGACAACTGAGATGTACGGGAGTGGAATGCCTCATCCTGGGAGCAGATACGGCGGAGGCGAAGGAATTGGGAATAGGGGATAGCATTTTTGGCAAGATCTAGTCAACTGAATGTTGTACCTACTTAAATAGTTCAGGAACTCATTAACATGTGGAGTAACGGTCGATGTAAATCAGTTAGTGACATATAAGCATGACAGTCTGACAAGAATATCGATAGAAGCTCTCTGTATTTAGAGAGACATGGTTATAACCAAGGGTGTAGTAAAAGTGTTAGAATTACTTCAGCCTATGCCTGGATTACTGGTAGAGCTGAACAGACCAACTGAATCAGCACTAAGGGAACTGAGATAAAAGACACACCTAATGGATGGACCAGACTGGACCATGGCTGCGAGAAGTCTCTTCCACGGTCACCCCAACCCAAACCATGATCCTTCCCCCTTTTTCTTTTCATTTTTTTCACATCGTTGTAAACAGAAAACTGACATCAAGTGAGCATCATTTCATTTGCAGGAATATTGTGCTGTCATAGTAGGTGGATACACCACCTAATACAACATTGATTTGCGCAGATTACGAACACTCTGATTCTTTCCCTGGTAGGGCTTTAGCCCTGTTGGATTGCCCAGAGTCTCCTAAAATGGACAACCAATTTCCCAGGCATTACTGTTGACTGTTTGGATTGAAATGCAATCCTGTACAAATGTTCTTCTTAGTCTACTGTAGTCATGTGACCTCTGTCATGAGACACACACACACTGCTGGCAGATATCTTAAGTTCACAATAACAATGAAGCTGTTTAAACCACGCTCAGTGGTTGCTGTAAACATTGGTGATCCCTTGATGTCTGGTTGGGAGGTTTCTGGAGAAGTGAAGCATTTCTGGAACACCCTTGTGGTCCACTTGTAGGAACTCAGCAGAAGCAAGAAATGTTAGGTATTGAGTTTCTGCAAATCAACATGACTATTGAGTTCTTAAGAAAGGAACTGGTGGGCCTATTTTTGTTTGGGAATGTGGTTGGCGTGGACTAGTTGGACTGAAGAGATTGTTTCCATGTTGTATGACTTTATGACTTCATTAAGGACTTCATGCTGATCACACTTCTGCATTGTACACCCAAAACATGGTATCAGAGGTGACATGGATGTGATAGTTGCAAAGATGAAAGAAGGCACAGCTACCGACTGAGGGACACAGGTATGAGCAGAGCTATCGCTGAAAATAAAAACAAAGAATAAACAAGCAAGCCACAGTTTAAAAAACACTGATGATGAGAAAATGACTGCAACTTCCTCCTTGTCAGTTCCTGTTCCAATGGCAGAGGATATGAAGCAAAACTAGAGTTCCTTCCATAAGGGCAATATTATGGAATAGAAACAGATTTGATGAGCGAGCCAGAACAGTTAATGATTGCAAAACTTTTATCACTGTCGGGAAGAGAATGTTTCAAAGTATATTCCACACTAAATCGCTCTAAAGAATAAAGGAAACGCATGGCTTTGATCATGAGAAAGTTGACCTACCTCAAATAGAATTGACACTCACATTCATGTCTTCTGCCAGACCTGCACAGAAAATTCCACCCTCGGCTCTAGTTCTATCCTTGGTTGCTTGGTGATTGTGACAAAGCAGCACTGCCTCAGCTTTTGAAGCTCCAGAGGCATAAAATGTTGTGGTCCATTTCGAGTGAGTCTGTGGAGTGTGACAGGCTGGTCAGGGGGTGCCAGTGTGGGCATGCTGTGTGTGTAGACATAACATGAGCTTGCACACCCCTTCAGGAAGGCCAGAGCAACTGGTCACCCAGATCTCTACAAGGTACAGGGCTCATGTGGATCTGCAACATATGAAAGGAGCAGATGTAGCAGGCACTAGAATCTCTCCTAGCAGGGAGGAGGAGAAGGAATAGAAATGGTGCACCAATCATTGGTTTCCCAAGATCACTTCTCATACCTTCAGCAGAACCAGCAGCAATACCTGAGGTGATCCAGATTCACCAATCAGGTGGTTACAGAACTTAAAGCTTTATTAACTTGTATCACTTACTTTTAGTGATTTATCCATTCCCTAGATCCTTCTGCACTATTACTCCATTTAAACACATTTCTTTTAAAGAATATGTGGGCTTCTCATTCTTCCTACCAAAAATGTACTAAATTGCACTCATGTACGTTAGCATTCATTCAATTATTACACTTCTATTCTGCAAGTTAATTAACATTTTCCCATATTCATTACAGTACTCTGCAGTATTAACTATAGCCCAATTTGGTGTTGCTTTCAAATTTCAAAATTATGCTTCAGATTCCCAAATTCAAATTTTTTTTTGTTTTGAAAAGTGGTCCCAAAACTGATTCTTATGGAACATTACTTCCCAACTTTTTGCCAAAACTGGGTGATTCCTTTCAATCCTCCTCGATGTTTCTTGTTTCGTAACCAGTTTACAGTCCAGCCTACTTCACCCCAACTATATCTACACTGTAGTGCCCTATGGAAATATTTGAAAAATCCAAATATATTGTCTCCACTACATTGCCCTTGTCTAATGTTTTGTTACCTCTTCAAAGAATTGAAGAAGGTTGGTCCATGCTGAGTTTGTTTGCAATTTCAATTATTCCCTTGAGCAGGAATTACATGACATTTCCTTCCACTAGCATTAGCTTAATTGGATATAGATCCCTCACTGTCTTCCAACTCCTTTCTTGCTTAAATATAGGAATTACATTAGAGTCAAACAACACAGAAACAGACCCATCGATCCAACCAGTCCAAGCCGAATCCAACCGGTCCATGCTGTAAAATGGCGCTAGCAATATCTTTTAAATTTTCTGTTATCATATGTTTGTGTAATACATCACAATTCTTTGTTATATTCCTTGATAATTATCTTTGCCTTCCTAATTGTTTTTGATCCTTTGCTATCCATTTGGTATCTCCTTTTGCAATCCTTGCTTTAGTTGCCTACGTATTTAACTCTTTTCCATTGGTTCAAAATTTTCCCTGATGTCTTTATTTTTGCATGATTGTTAATTATTGGCTAGTTACCTTCACTTTTTGGTGAATTATATGTTGACTCGATTCTATTGGTCACCATTTCAAACGTTTCTCACTGCTTTGCCATTTTCTTGATTTTCACCAGTATTCCCACTTTATTTGCCCTTGTTCCCTCCTCGTCTGTTCAAATTTTTCCACAAATTTAGTACTTTGACCTTTACCTTATTTCTGTAATTTTCAAGATGTATCTTAAACATGATTAAATTGTGATTTCTTAAGAGGGATCCCTGCACATACTTCATTTATCTGCTTTGGCTCATTTCCCATTACTAGGTGCATTCTCTGTGACTGGGTTTTTAAGATTTCGGGTATAAGAAGAATACAGTGCAGAACTTACAGCCTTCAGTCCTTGTGCCACTTTGTCTTTTCTTCTTTGGGATTAGCTAAAATCTCAGTTTACAAATTTGTGGACTCCTGGCTGGTGTTTGTAAGCTCATGACAAACCTAACTTCAGATTACTGAGCAAACTGTGTTTATTACTTGCCAACAATTGCAGTATTTTGTTGTGGAAATGTTTTGAGGTTTGTTTGTTGAAAAACACCAGGTTTAGCAGTTTGCATCAGTTACAAACGTGAAGGTGTAATCATTTCTGCCATTCTAACTGCATGAGCTTGAAGACACATGGATCATGCTTCAGGCATGGGAATACCTTCATGACTTTGGAATTCAATATGCAGTCAGCGTGTTGGTTATATAATCATGACTTTTCACTGTTAATTTTTTTATTGATTGCAATTGAAATATGGGCTTTGATTTTAAATTGGATGGATTTGGAGCATGTGACAAATCCACATTCTGAAGACTGGAGAGACTTTGGCCCCGGTTTTGAAAGGGCTGTACACTCAGAGTTCAGCAGGGTGGGGCTGGTAAACCCACCCAAAAGCCGACGTGGTTAACAGGCAGAATGCCTGTCTGACTAGGAAAGCCTGCTGCAGAAACACACAGTGAAGGAGCGAGCAGAAGAACAGGGAGAGATTGTAGTCGCAGGGTACCTGGAAGCTCATGGTAGTTGCGGGGAGAGAGATCTGGCATAGGCAAGAGATCGCAAGGGATTGAGAACAGTTGGGGGAGGTGGTGAATGAGGTGGTGTAGGGGTGAGGTAGTGGTCAGGACGGCAGAACTGATGGCAGGGGATGTGAAGTGGTGGTTAGGGGTTCAGGATTGAAGGAATGTTTACCCCATCTGGAGAGGGTGAAGGGCTTATCATGACAAACAGGCGTGTTGACTGAGTCAGGTAGTGTGTGGAGACTGTATTAGGAGGCCAGAGAGAGTGGAGGATAGGTAGAGATGTTCAATATCCATATATCTAATGGAGGCTGAATATGACCTTGGGGATACTTGAGGAGCATTGCTGTGACTGATATCAATGTCACAAATTCAGTGTCAGTGCTGCTGTTTATGATCAGCATTCCTTCGTTCTAATTTTTTTCTTGGTTTTTCCAGAGGTGCAGAATGTCAGGTGATTAGATGAATCTTCTTAAGAGTGAAATTTTAGGTGCCACCAATCATGCTCACCCCTACACTCAAAGCAAAAATGAGAAAATCTCACTTTATGCACTGGGCCATGAAAGAGTTATTCAGCTGGTTGTTGATTTGCTTTCCTGAAATGTTCTTATTATCAGGTGTCTACTTGGGGAATGAATGAGGGCTGATTCATCTGCTTGTGTGACTGGTGTTGGAAATGCTATTGAGAGCCAAGTCCAACCAGAAATGGGCTTGATCCTTCAGCAACTTTCAAGTGGCCTTGCATGAGGGTTTGAAATTCTATTTTCAGTCTTCAGGCATATATGTTCCAATGTGATTAGTAATAATCTCAGATGGGTGTGGTGTGATCTGTCTGTTTGCTATGGCTGACTCAGGGATGAGGGATGGGCTTTACTTTATGTGTGGTCTGTGAGAGTGCTATGCCTAATCTACATCTCCACTGCCTTATTGCAAAGAGATTGACTTCTCACTGTCCAAGACAGTGTCAGATAGCAAATAGCATGCAGCCTTAAACAGAAATATGGTTTTAAGTAGATAAACAATTGCGAGTCTTGCCAAGGGGTGGGAGTATTGTTTGAGTCAGAGGCCTTTTAATCTAGGCCACATTCTGCTCAGGCACAGAAACAATAATAAGAATGATAAGCATTTCAGTGAAGCAGTGAGGAAGAGGTACTGTATTTCTAAAAACCAGCAGCCCACTTTTTGGCAAGGAATGTATAAAACAGGTATCAACCAAAGGGGTGGTACAAATTCCAGGGATGAAGAATTTTACAAGATTAAGGTTTGCTAAGGCACAAGGTTAAGGTGGAAGAAACAATTAAAACTTAGAAAAGACAGAATCAGTCCAAACTGGAGTTCCATATTAATGTACACAAGATGATTTCAAACGAGTCCTGTCAGTTCCAAGTTTTGCTGGTTCTTCCTTCTGGTTTGGATCAAAAGAAATCGAGGGGAGATTTGATAGAGTTGTAGAAGGGTATGGCTGGTTTGAATGAGGTAGACAAGTTAAAGCTGTTCTCATTAAGGGTGACACAAGGACTTGAGACACAGATGCAAGATGTTGGGGGGGATGGTGGTGCAAGAGGAGGAAGAAAGTTTTTGTGCAATGAGTTGTAATGTCCAGGAACTTGCTGCCCACAATGGCCATGGAAACAAGATGATAAATGATTTCTGAAGGAAATGGATGGGCAATTGAAGAAAATAAATTCACTGGGCTGTGGGGATAGAATAGGGGAAAAGGACTGACAGAAATGCTCCACAGAGAGCTACTGTAGCCTAAATGGGCTGAATGGAATTCCCTTCTATGATGCGATGACACGGATGTCTAGAAAAGTGGTAGAAAGAGAGAAGTATATGGAGTATGTGGAGGTCATGAGATGGTACTGAGCACTCCCATTCTCACACTAAGCATTGGCACTGGTGCAAGATAGTAATGATTAATCATCACCAAATTTTGCTGCATTTCCTTTAGTGTGCTCTGCTTGTGATTAAAGCCCACACATTGACTGTATTACATCTTTTTCATTGGTCCAAGATGTTGCCTTAGCATGAAAGCAGGAGCATTGGAGCACATGGGGTTCAATGACAGGGGTCAATATCCATCAGGATGTGCCCTGAATTGGATATCCTCTTAAGCAGCGCAAAAGTGTTTATTCTGAAGCAATGAAGATATATAGCTTCAAGAAGGCATGTTACAAGGCAAAATTTCCAGAACAATAATGACTCAATTTCCATGACATCAGAATGGAGTATATTTATTTATTATAACACAAAGACAGTGGAATTCTATTAGCAATATTAGGAAAGAAGAAATACATTTTTTAAAAAGTAACACCAATACCAGTAGTGACTATAAGTGTGGGAAACATTAGAATGGGATAAAAATGTGCAATCAAGAACTTTTAATAAGATCTTTTCCAAAGTAGCATGTTCTTAACTGCGTGTGGATTCAAAGGCATTTATAGATTCAATTTAAATCTCAAACAACCATGATTCATTAACATTGTTCTATCTGTCAAAAGTTTTTAAGCATACACATTTAAGTGCTGAGCGAATGTTTCCTGTGGCTAGGGAGTGAACTAGGGCACACAAAGTTAAAAATGAATGATTGGCTATTTGGGATTTGGATGAAGAGAAATGTCTTCAATTAAATGGATGGAAATCTCTTCCCCCAGTGAGCTTTGGATGCTCGTTTGTTGAAAGATTTTTGGAGACAAAGGAAAAGGGATATTCAATAGTGTGTGAAAATGTAGCATCCACATGGTCTTATCCTGCACCTATTCTTTCTGTTCCTGTTGAAATTAACTCCAGTGATTGTTTGCTTCAATGGGTGACCTCGCTAAAACTGCCATTACAAGATCTTCAGCAGCAGGAGGTTAGTATCAGCATTGGATCGATGGTTCTTTCCTTTACAACATGTCCAAAAGAGGCCAAATGTTGTTGACAAAGAATGCACGATCTACGTGAGAATGGCATAACACAATCTGGTGTTGCTCACATTGTCTTGTTTAAATCATACATGAGGTGGGAATAATGGAGAAGCCTCAAGAACCTTAATTAATAATGAATGTCTCAAGTGTAAAGTCACAGAAAACCTCTAAGTCCTGAAACTTCACTCTGTACTTTCATGAAATCTCCCAATGACCCGATGCTTTCTCAACAATGATGATTAAAATTCTTCTAAGTAGTAAGGTTGAATCTGAAAAATTGTGTTCTGCTGTGTCAAAAATAAAGCCTAGTGCCATTACACAGTAAGGCCTATCTGTGTTCCCAGCACAATATGTGTTCATGTTTAGAGTGAGATGCTGAGAAGCTCATGGCACCTGGGAAACCATGTGGTATTGAGGGAATGATCTATAAATTGAAAGAAGTTTTATATTTCAGAGGGAAGATGGTCAAGGACCTTCTCATCAAGGCATATTTTATTAAACGGTATAAGCAGTATAAAAGTGGAATACTAATCTGCACTACTCCAAGAAATTAAGACCAGAGGAATAATTTAAATGATGAGAATAAACTTGATACAAAATAAAGGAATAAATGCCTGTAACAGTCTGCCAAGTATCCAATCAAAGCATTAGGATATTCACAAGATAAGTGCAGCTGTGATTGGAAGGCTAGTGTATTGCAGAAAGAAAGTACAAACCTACATTTATATGGCAGCTTTCACGACCTCAGGGCTTCGCAAGCCCTTAAACAGCCAATGAAGCATTTATATTTTGAAGTGTAGTCTCTGTTTTAATTTCGGGAAATGTAGGAACTAATGTGAACACTGCAACGTTCCACAAATAGGAGGCTGTGTTTTATGGGGTGGGGAGAGGGAATGTGGAGGCAAAGTGAGGTGGGGAGGTGGGGGTGCGTACTCTAGCATCTCAGAAGATTCATTTCCAAACTTGCCATTTTAAATATATTAGAGGAGTACCCTGTCCTACACTATAAGTATGACTGCAATTAGGCAATGCAGTATTGTGCCTTATGTGAAGATTAGGAGATTTTGTCCATATTATATAACTTTTCATTTAATCAGTGATAAAAGGGCAGGGCTATTGGACCAAATGGTCCTTTCCTATTTCCGAGGAGTTTTATATTCTTGTGTTCTGAAACCATTTCCCTAATAGCAGCATACACTCTTACACACTCATCTAAGTGACAGAAATTAATCTCTTGTCAAAGAACAAAAATACAGCATTATGATGCAAACCTATTTACAGACCACATTACACAGGAAAATTAAACCTAAGAGGGGTCAACTGATAAAATAATCAACCGATGTTTCTGATCTATTCTACCTTACAATACAAGACCATTCACACACTTTGTCGTCTCCGTGTGAAGAAAGCATCAATCCTTTTGGAACAAGAAGACATTCAAACAAGTCTGCCACTGTCTTTAGCTGTAGATTAGTCATGGATACATAATATAAATGGAATTACTAAATAATGTGATAGAAAGTGTCAAATATCTTATTGCACAGGCTTTGCTCAATATTTCCATGCCTACAAGAGTTGAGATGATATTTTACAATGGTATGTTGGCAGGGTGAGGTGTGAATTAGACACCAGCACATGCAATAATCTGCATGACCAAAGCACTACCACTGGCATTATCAAACATCACCCAGCATTACCATAACATAGCCCTCATCCCTTGCCTGCTCAGATCTTAATCTCAGTTCGGAAAGTCTGTTGCACATGTTCAGTGTGCTTGGCTGGGTGCCTCTTTGCTTTAATCGTCAGCGTCCCATCATCACCCAGGGCGGAAGTCACAGAGGTGGGATCCACATCATCTGGTAGCTGACATTTGTGTGTAAATGTGTTCATGACAGTTCCATCTGCAGCAAGCTGAAAATTTTAAAAAAAAGTCATTTGCTTTATATTTGTATTGAGCCTGTGAGAACTACTCCCACATGTGGACTGAGCCAACAGGAAGTTGTGCTTCAAAAACAGAATTTGCTGGTAAAGCTCAGCAGTTCTGGCAGCATCTGTGCAGAGGAAGCAGAATTAACGTTCCTGAATTGAAGAAGAGTCATTGGATCTGAAACGTTAACTCTGCTTTCTTTCTAGAAATGCTGAATGACCATCAAACCATAAGATATAGGAGCAGACTTAGGCCATTTGGCCCATCAAGTCTGCTATATTACCTCAAGGGCATGATCTCACAAATGTGTGGGCTGTGATGATCATTTGCAGTAACTTTCTTGTTGTGAGCACAAGTGTTGTCAATTTGTATTGATACCATTTTCAATGCCATAAAATGGTATTACACTAAAAACATGAGAGACTTTAACACTTTAATTTCTTTAGTGTTAAGCTAGAAATAGGTTGTAGGCTGGATACACAAATTAAGTAATTTGACTATTTATTATTCACAAGCTTACTGGAGAGATTCAGAGAAGAATGATGAAAGTGATATATGGACTAAGTGTGTTAAGGGTTAATTTTCTCTTTCTGTAGCAGTACATTTTGGGAAATCTTATGAGGCAGCCCGCAATGTTCCACCAATTAAAGTTCTCAGACAGAAAATTTTATCCTTAATTTCCCAGTTTGTGGTTTTGGCAACAAGGCTTTGCGCCAGTTGTTCCAACATGTTCCAGCAGGCAAAACATATTTAAATTTCATTAAAATAAAACAAAGTGGGAAAGAAGAGCTGCTAATGGGGACTGTAAGTAGGTGAAATTGGGTTGGCTGTGCTGAAAGCAGTCCTTGTCCTGGCAGGACTGGGGTGTGGGGCTGGGTAGAAGACATGGTCAGACTCTAAAATTGTTGAAGCCGATATTCAGTCCTGAAGGATACAGGTTCCCCTGCCAAAATGGCTTCCCATTATCCATCCCTCTGTCTGCCTAACTGTCTTTCTCTCTCTCTAGGCTCCATCTTCACCTATCATTTACTCTTTTACTCCACTGTTGCTTCCGCTAGCTGTCTTCAGCATATGTACATATATATATTCCTTGGCTAACATCAGTTCTGAAGAAGGGTCACTGGACTTGAAATGTTAACTCTGCTTTCTCTCCACAGATGCTGCCAGACCTGCTGAATTTTTCCAGCAATTTCTGATGTTTTTACTCGATACTTCACGTTAAATTTGGTTTTGGGGTGTAAGAAAAGGCTGTGTTTTCTGTTTGTAGTGACCTTACCCATTAGCCAAGTTGTTACACGACCAGAGCCAGCAATTCAGACTTTGCGAGTTCATGTTCCCATGATGGCAAATTGGGAAACGGGGCCTGGCTTTTATGGTTTCTGGTGGGATGAGAGAGGTGTAACTGGAAGTGTGTCATCTACTTGCTCCTGCCAGTTGGTGAATGAAACATTGGACCATCCAACACATAGGGGCACAATTTGTGATAACAAGGTGTAGAGCTGGATGAACACAGCAGGCCAGGCAGCATCAGAGGAGCAGGAAAGCTGACGCTTT